>NW_012101209.1:3504375-3508467 GCF_000951045.1 Mandrillus leucophaeus | reverse complement strand
ATGTACCCCTGCTAGATTGTGTCTTCTAATATCAGCTGTGACTTTTTTTTTTAATTTTTGGCAGAAAGTTACAACTGAAATTTTTATTAAATTTGGTGCCAAGCTATTCAGGTCTTTTTAAATCCACATTTTGCTGTCTAATATATTAACTACCCCCTGCAGGTGATAATCCAAGCTTCTGGGCATTTATTCTAGAAAGAGAAAGGGTTTATTTCTTATAAATACAGTGAAGTTTAATTTGATCCACTGTACATGGATAGTTTTGATAAGAATGCTCCCTGCTTTTGATGAAATACTCCCTGGGATAAGAACAAGAAATACTTATCTATCATCTAATGCATACCCTTTATAACTCTATAATTGTCAGTCATCAAGTTATTGATCTACCTGTCTCTGTGTCTAAAATGCTTTGCTGAAGTCCCCCTTGTCTGCTTCATTTTCGCTGGTCTCTCAGGTTTGTGGATTGAGTTGGCTCCTAGGGCACCACCATTCTTGACTCCCTTTACAATCCATCCATTATTATTTCTGGGATCAATTTCTAGCTGAGCCACCTGTACCTTTGAGAATTCTCCTTTTCTTCCCTTTAAAAATGTAGGTATTTGCCTAATTCCTTGATTCTGTCCTGCTCTGATGGATCTTGTCTTCCTCAACAGACTCTCCCAGCAGGTTGGCCATGTCATTTGATTTTCCTCTAAGCCCATGATACAGTTTGCACAGATGTAAGATCTGAATTCATTTGGAGAAAAGACGTTTTCCTCCTACCCATTTATCATGCCTTGGGATCTGCTTTCTTTGTTTTATACTTGGCAATCCAAAGGCAGTCCTCCTTAGCAGGAAAGCCAATGGCAGCTGGAAAAGGAATTGAGCGCTCTTTTTGACCTCCATCAGCACCATACTATGAAAGGCAGCCAGTTGTCTCAGGCCTTCTTTGATGTTCTCCTGGTTCTGAGCCTCACAAAATTCTTGCAAATGTTACTTTCAGTCTTTGAGTCTTATTAAAATGGGAGTACCTCTGAGAAGGATTATACTTTGAAACATAATACAACCTGTGAGGTGCTAATATCTTTGCAAAGCTGCTAACTCAGCCTATGCAGTTGCAGGGGTGGGTGTGGCTTTTAAAGGAAAACACCCTGAATTGCTCACTTCTGGCTGGTCTGAAAAATGTTTCTTTCCCAGGACACTGTATCTGGCACCACTGAATGGTGAAGAGCCACCCCTGTTTTCTTAGGGGGAAATACTCCATTTTGGAGTATGTTTGCAGAAACTGAAGTGAGAAGAGATGTAGCCAAAAACAACTTGAATTAGGAGTTGGGAAAGCTGGACCATATGTTCATGATCTGCTTCTAAATAGACTCTGAGACCTCTGTGTCCTTCTCTATAACATGAGAACATTGGATCAACTTTAAATCATCTGTAAGGTCATTCCCAACATGTGATTCTAAGATACTTTCTCCTAATTTTATCCCATCTTTACCACTGTAGTTGGCTGTGTGTCCTATATGCAAGTCACATCACCTCTTTGGGTCTTAGCTTCATCAATTTTAGAGAAGTGATTAATTGTTTGATTTTTTTTTTTTTTTTTTTTTTTTGAGACGGAGTCTCACTCTGTCGCCAGGCTGGAGTTCAGTGGCGCAATCTCAAATCACTGCAACCTCCACTTCCTGGGTTCAAGCAATTCTCCTGTCTCAGCCTCCCAAGTAGCTGGGACTACAGGTGAGTGCCACCATGCCCAGCGAATTTTTGTATTTTTGTAGAGATGGGGTTTCACCATGTTGGCCAGGCTGGTCTCAATCTCCTGACCTTGTGATTCTCCCGCCTTGGCTTCCCAAAGTGTTGGGATTACAGATTTGAGCTACTGCACCCGGCCGATTGTTTGATTGTCTGAAGAGCTGCATTCCATGGAAGCCTGGGGAGATGCAGGATGGAGATGGGGAGAGGCAGGATGGAGCTGTGGAGGGACATCCTGTCCTCCCTTGTCCCTGTTCACCCAGAGCAGCTCCATGCTTACCTATTGGTCTTCTGCCTAAGCTTTCATTTGAAGAAAGGTTTTTGTTGTTGCTTTGTCTTGTTTGGTTTGTTTTGTCTTTTCCTACTAATGGACTTGTCTTAGTAGTGTCCATGTAGTGTAATATCATAGATGACTGAGGACCCCATCTAGCTCAAAAATTAGATACTGAGCTCCTTGAGAGCAGGGATCAGACTTGTCATTCTACCTCCATGATCCTTCATAGAGTATAGTAGGTGTTCCACAAATGCTTGTTGGATAAATATGTACTGATAATAATAATTATGAATGAACTCTTATTCCATGCTAGGTATCCAGTGGTTTAACGGGTTACCTCAATTAACCCTTAAAATAATCCTATAGGATGTATGTTATTCTATCCCATTTTACACGTACAGCAATGGAAGTGCTCAAACTTCAGTTGAATGGAGGCAACCTGATATATCTGAGAACCAAGGCTCTTAATCACCTTGCTGCATGGCCTCATTTCTGCCTATAGGACATCTGACGTAAGTCAGGGGATGAGGAAGCTGCAAAGCAAGGCCAACAGGAAGGGAAGCACCAGTGTGGAGATAATGTTGGAGAGAGGGATGATCCCGAGGTGTATGAGAAAGGGCTTTGAGGTGAAGTAGGAGGTCAGTTTCACAGAAGTGAGCTCCCCAGACCACTGACATCAGCATCCCTTGGGAACTTTTTAAAAATGCAGATTCTCAGGCTCTATCCCAGACTGTTTGAATCAGAAAAGTTGGAGATAAGGGCCAGGAGTTTGTATTTTGCTAATCCCTGCAGGGAACTCTGATGTCTGCTAACACTCGAGGACCATTGCTGTGGATCAGCTTCGGGGACTTTGGTTTTGCTTCTGGAGAGTGCCGAAGCTTCTAGTTTTCTCACTGTTGAGATAAAATATTTTATATCTGGAACAATATTTAATTCTTTGCCATTTTCAAGATAAGCCTAAACAAGATGTGTGCTTGGACTGGGAGACTCTAAGTATCTGATTCCTTCTTTTTACCTTCTGTTCAGTCTGTAACCTGAGGCCCGTCACTTAAGTCCTGATTCTTTGCCTGTAAAATGTGGTTAATGACGCTGTGCTCCCATATTGGGATAGCCAGAGAAATGTGTAATTAGTGGTTGTGAAGCATCTGGAGCCCAGAGCACCATATAAATGCTATAGGATAATAACCAGTTTATGGCCTTAAATGCCGCCTACAACTTGACACATTTAAAATTTCTTCCTTGAATCGTAAAATTTAAAGTTAATTTAACAGTTTGGTATTTGCACTTATTTTTTATTCATTTTGTAGCCGGAATGTTGTTTCTTTGTGCTTCTTTCAACCTTCCAGAGAAGATGGGTAAGACAAAAAAAAAGTTTAAAAAATCAGGACCTTCAGAGAAAATAACCTCTCCAAAGCATAATGTTTGATTGTCAGACATGGATTCTATAGACGTTTTGAACAGAAAGCTGAGATACTCCATAGGCGCAGAGGTAGTTAGTGTCCATGAAAATGCTTGTTCTTTGAGACTGTAGCCTGTGAGTCTTTAAAGAGAGTTCATCCTGGGCAGCGTCTTCATTTCTGCTTGGCCTTGTAACAATGACCCTCCTCCTTGGATCGGGAATCTGAGAAGTCTGAATCGTATTTTCTACATGGTCATTCTTTATTCAACTTAGGCAAACACTTCCTTTTTTAGACAAGACTGCTTGTCCAATGTACACACTCATTTTAGATTAGATTTACAAGAGTACAGGCGAGTTCATTTTACTCCAGTTCAAAGTCTTTTTTTCTTTCCCCTTAGTTTCAGGCTGATGAATGGCCAAAAAAGACTGAGATGAAGATACAACAAAAGCATTTCTTTTGAGAGTTTAACTTGGGCTGAATTTATATAGAGAATGCACATGTGGTTAGATAATCAAAGATATGTGTATAAAAGAGGCTTTTATACCAACAGTATGGTGTGAAGAAAAAATTTTTAGATGCTAAATAACCATCGTTTTTATTTTGCATATTATAACTTTAATACTCAAGCATAATTACTAGGCAGGAAAAAAACTTCACTCTTTTATTACCATTTCCTGACATTTTGAATTA
>NW_012101209.1:3473159-3503630 GCF_000951045.1 Mandrillus leucophaeus | reverse complement strand
TCTTCTCTGGGCCTGTCTTTTCTTATCAGGTGTAAATTATTTGTTTGCGGCATTTCTGAAATTGCTCTAAGAAGATCAATAGAAAAGTGGTGAGGAAAGAATATAATTTCACTGCCCTCACTCTCTGAAAGCCGGCTGTTCTTGAGTTGTGTGTACTTCCTGCCAGCTCAGTAATAATTAATGTATAGTGTGTCTGTAAACTGCAGAAAGAGATTAAGAAATAAGTGCATTTTTATCATTGTTTGGTTGATTCTAAAGTGTTTTAATATTATACTGTTTAGTCGGCAAATCTCTGCAATGAAGAAAACATGTTTGAGTTCGGTCATTTACAGTTTCCTCTTATAACTCTTAAAACAGGAACTGTTGCTTTTCAGAGAAAAAATATTTTTCTTGAGGAATCTAGATGACAGTTTCTGTGGTTTCTCACTTTTCTGAACTCCCAGAGCTCTCACTGTCTGGACTATTCATATCTCACCTTTCAGTATCTATGTTCATGTGCTTGTTAATTCTCTTTTTATGCTCGAACCTGACCAGACTATAAACTCCTTGAAGGTAAGAATCATCTTCTATATTTCCCTATTTCTCAAAGTACCTAGTCAACAGCTGGTCAGGTTGTTGTAACAGGATTTTGTGTATTTAATCACATTTACTGATGTAACCCATTTCTTATTGAAATAATGTATTCCACCTCACCATATGTTAATATCCTAAAGTTATCTTGAAATGTATTATGTTTGCCAATCTTTTTTGTAAAATAACAGTGGCCTCATTCAGCATAGTGGTTCGCAGTAAAGTGCTTTCATACTGGGCTCTGGGTGTATAAGATGATCAGGATATTGCACCGTTGACCTTTATCCCAGTGCACAGGGTCAGATCGGGTCATTTCTGTGTGAGTACGGTTGGGAATTGTTACCATTCTGAGAACCTTACACAATTAGACAACATAAGAAAAATAGAGTCCCCCACTTAGATGGATATTTATTTATTTATTGCAATTAATGAAGAATTCATGAAGGTGGCCTTTCTGAAACTTGTCTTTTGAAATTAAATTTGGCCGCTGATTGACCTTCCAGAGACAAATTCATGTTCTTGGATGTTGTGTGTAAGTGTGTGTTTTAGAAAAACAAAGTAATAATTTAGCATCAAGAACATATCATTGAAATTCTTAGAAATCCCATAATTGCAGCTTTGTGCAGGCATATTATATGAAGAAAAGGAAAACAACCCCTTAACTTTGAGGCCTTGCTTGTGCTCAGAATACATCACAGAAAAGGAAAGGGGAGAGTGTTGGTGGTGTTGCTGCTTTTATTTTTAGAAAAAGCAGAGGCTCAGATGAAAGTCTCCTTGCATACAGTGAGTCCATTTAAAGATGTATGGTATAGCATGGGAAGTTTATTACAGATGTGAAATTATGCAGTACACAGCAAGGATCAATGTTTATTCATACTCTGAATTTAACCCATTTAAACGTCGCAGTGGGGAGTGAATTTGCTTGTGGGACTGAACTTCTCCCTACATTGCCATTTGGAACAGAGACAGAGTTATGGAAAATGTAGGATGTCCAAGTTCCCTCGCCTTTTGGGCAACATATATGACTCCAGTTTATAAAAAGCAAGTCAGATCACTACAAAAAATAAATTATCTTAGTCATACTCAGGTCTTGTCTTAGCCTTTGCTATGGTCTAGAGGGTGATGGAGGACATCTGTCAGGGCCCTGTGGATACAGAAGGCACACTCAGCTGGGATGTTGAAGAGAAGTTAATGGAGGGTCTGCTGACAGAGGTGTCGGCGGGTCGAGAGAACTAAGAGAGTCTGAAGCATCTGGGAGTGGCCAAGAGTGGGAAGCCATTCCCAACCCCAGGCCTGGAGGGGCAACAAGAGGAAATCGTGTTACTGGATCCTGGGGACAGCTAGAGCCACAGAAGAGGAACTGGGGCAGTGGTGGCCATGTGGGGTCAAGTCTGCTGCCTGAACTGCAGCACTGGAGCAGGGAGAGAGCAGTACCTCCAGCATCTGTCCCGCCATCCCCTCTTTCCTGCCTCTGCCTTCCATTGACTGAACCCAACCTGAAGCCAGAGGAAACGGAACTGAAGTAGTGCAGTTGGTAGAGGTCAACACCCTGGCATGGAAGAGACCCCTGGGAGAAGTAGACACCACCCCTGTTGGAGAATCAGTTCTTCCCTTCAAAATCGGGAGATTACGAACAGTGATTTTTTCACTGGATTGACTGGGAGAGGGAGGGAGTGCAGGGGGTGGTCAAAAGAAGAGAAGTGCAATGTTCCCCTAAGAAATACAATTTGGGGCTGGGTGCGGTGGCTCACGCTTGGAATCCCAGCACTTTGGGAGGTCGACGTGGATAGATCATGAGGTCAGGAGTTTGAGACCAGCCTGACCAACATGGTGAAACCCCGTCACTACTAAAAATACAAAAAGCCGGGCGTGGTGGCACATGCCTGTAATCGTAGCTACTCAGGAGGCTGAGGCAGGAGAATTGTTTGAATCTAGGAGGCAAAGATCACACCGTGAGGCAAAGATCGCGCCGTGAGGCAAAGATCGCACTGTGAGCCGAGATTGTGCCATGGCACTCCAGCCTGGGTGACAGAGCAAGACTCTGTCTTAAAAAAAAAAAAATGAAATACAATTTGGGTGAGTATTTGGCTTGTGTGATCTGAAAGAAAAAGACCAATATTCTAATATGATTTATATCCATCCAAAGGAGAAAATAAACAGCCTCCTGGAGCCGTGGTTGAGAACTCCCGCAGTGGCGCGAGACTGTCCAAGCTCCACCCAAGCTTGGCCCCTTACCAGCTGGGCTTTCTGGGGCAATTTTCTCTCTGAAGCTCTGTTTGCTCTTCTTTAAAGTAGGGAATAGGATCGTGCCTACCCTGTGGGGTTCTTGGGAGGCTGAAATGAAAATATAATTGCGAAGTGCTTAGCCTGGAACGGAGCACTCTAAATACAGCTGCTAGCTGCTAATATAGACGATCCCGGACTAATCATGGTTCGACTTACAGTTTTTGACTCTATGAGGATGCAAAAGCGGAATGCATTCAGTAGGAACCATACTATGAATTTTGAATTTTGATCTTTTCCCAGGCTGGTGATATGCCCTAAAACGCTCTCTTGCAATGCTGGGCAGTGGCAGTAAGCCACAGTTCCCCGTCAGCCACACAATCTCCAGGGTAAACAGCCCATCCTCCACAGTGTACTGTGTTGCCAAGCGATTTTTGGATAGTATATTTTATGTTTTCACATCCCATCATGTCTACAAAATGTCCATCTGTGTAAAGAATTCAATACTTTATTATAAAATAGGCTTTGTGTGAGATGATTTTGCCCCACTGTAGGCTAATGTAAGTGCTCTGAGCATGTTTAAGCCAAGCTAAATGGTGTTTGGTAGGTTAGATTTACTAAATGCATTTTTGACTGATGATATACTCAATATGTGGACATAACCCCGTCATAAGTTGAGGAGCATCTGTACACTACAGAGACGAATGCTCGATCATGGCTTGGGATCCTGTCTAGGAAGACATCCTTCTCTCAGCACAGGGAGTCAGAAAGGAGGTGAGGATAAGGGCATGGGGTATTCATGTTCCTTCAAAGGAAACATGGGCTGCATTGAGCTGAGAAGCACCCACCGTCTCTCCCTTCTCACAGCTCAGGGAGAGGCATTCTTCTGTCTCTGACAGTGGTAGTCTGTGGAGCTGGGAAGTAGGAAGTAGAGAGTAAGTGAAGGATGCTGGGTTTCCAGCAGAACAGAGCTGGGCTGGGGTGTGCAGAGCAGCATGGGAACAGGGGAGGCACATCCTGGTTCTGCATCCCATCCTCCATGGCTGTCCCACACCAGGTGTCAGTGGAGGACTACGCCACCATACCCTGACCCGCCCTTTTCTGAGCCCACAGCCGCTAGAGCTTCATGCCGGGGCTGCTATTGAAAGGTGTCTCAGAGCCCTGCTCAGAGTCTTATTCTCAGAAAATGACCATGTTTTGGAGAGGAGATGACACAGTGAGTGGGAGAGGCACATGCAGCTAAGAGCATTTCAGGAAGAAATTGGGGTCTCTTGAGGAAAAAGGATCCAAAAAAGAACTACAGATGAAATTGATTGCTTTAAGTGAGCCCATTCTATTTGTATAGTTTTAAAAATAAAAACTGGAAGCAGGTTGTATGAACATAATGTGCTAGCAGACTTGGGAATTAGGGGCAGAATGCTGCTCTAAATTCAGGAAATCATGGCACGGTTTCATATTGAACATGGTCTATTCCTACCACTAGCGCTTTCCTGGCTGATTTCTTCTCCAGCTGGAGACTTCTTTCTGGTTTTCCAATTTATGCTCCACCCTCACCCCAACCCACCCGTAAACCAGTGACTGCGGGAAGCAGTATCTTTCATAGTGGTGAGTTCTGGATTTTCAGCAGTAATGGCCGAGAGTCAGGGACAAGATGAATGTGTGTGAGCTGGTGAGAAAAGGGTAAATGATGATAGAAAACGTGCAGTGCTGGGTGCATGGAGTCCTGCAGTTCTGGACATTTTGAAGACTACCTGGCTTTTGACAATCAATGGATTTGACCACCTTGCTGTAAGAAAAGATTAAATACATCTCAAAAGCCAAGTGATAAAATGATACATTTAATTTTTTTTTTTTTTTTTTTTTTTTTTTTTTTTTTTTTTTTTGAGACTGAGTCTCCCTCCATTGCCCAGGCTGGAGTGCAGTGGCGTGATCTCGGCTCACTGCAACCTCTGCCTCCCGGTTCAAGCGATTCTCCTGCTTCAGCCTCCCGAGTAGCTGGGATTACAGGCACTCACCACCACACTGGGCTAATGTTTGTATTTTTAGTAAAGACAGGGTTTCTCCATGTTGGCCAGGCTGGTCTCAAACTTCTGACCTCAAGTGATCCATCTGCCTTGGCCTCCCAAAGTGTTGGGAGCCTAAATTCAATTTCATAGTGACTATTTTACCCCACATGATGAGTGTAGAAAATGTTGGCATATCAAGTCATGGCAATTTGACATCACAAAACCACAAAGATGAAAAATTAGAAACATTCTTAATGTAATTCTGTGTGGAATTCTATGGTTTTAGAAGTTGCAGCCAGGCACGGTAATCCCAGCAATTTGGAAGCCCAAGGTGGGTGGATCGCTTGAGCCTAGGAGTTCAAGAGAAGCCTGGGCAACATGGTAAGACCCCATCTCTACAAAGAGTTCTAAAAATTAGCCAGGTGTGGTGGTGTGTACCTGTGGTTCTAGCTACTCAGGCGGCTGAAGTCTGAGAATCACTTGAGCTCAGGAGTTCAAGGCTGCAGTGAGCTGTGATTGCACCACTGCACTCCAGCCTGGGCAACAGAGCCAGACCTTGTCTCAAACAACAACAACAACAACAACAACAACAACAACAACAGGAAGTTTCATGCTTGTCGTGACTCTGTCCCCTAAGTGTAAAGACTAGGGTCAAAGGACTAGAGTGGAGTGGGAAGGCCAAATGCAGAAATACCCCTCCATGTGTGGACAGGAAGATGTGCAGGAGTGTATTTGTATACTTGGTGTTTGCATTGTTTCTAAGACATTATTGACACCTGGAATGATTCGTTTCCTAAGTGTTGAGAGGTAAGTTATCTTAATCAGTGGATACTTTTTGAATAGGTTGAATATAATAGCTTTAAAAATATTGGTGACATAAAAGGCATCTAAAATGGTCAGTAAACATTTCAGTGGTAGTCAAGAACGGAGCATGCCTTCTTTCTGGAGCCATCTATTTCATGTAGTGGTGCTTACAGGAGTGGAACAATGTGGAGTCACTCATGGATTCTCTGTCATGGTGCTGGGCCCGGTAGAAATGCCTATTACAATATAACAGATTAATTCTGAAAATAGAACCAGTTCCTGAAAAGCCAAAGGTTGCATATGAACACCTAAAAAACAGCCCTTGCTGGAGGCTCAGTCTCTTGATCTCAGACATTACTAGTAGTTGGTATAAATGATCTGATAGGGCCCAGAGAGGAGCGCCCACTTCCTGCCAGAGAGGGCATGAAGCCATGGACATAGGAAGCTCTCAGTAAGTGCTTCTTCAGCAGACACAAACACTGAGGATAAAGGACCTTTCAGTATGTTTTTTGGGGAACCCAAATCTAGTCATTTCTGGCTGTTTTATTTCCTTTTTCCTTTTCTAGTTTTTGAGTTTTGACAGCCAGATCCTTGCCATACTAGTTGGTAGTCTGTACTAGAGCCTGCATGTGTCAGGTAAGGCGCTCTGCAAATCCTGGCAAGGAAAGAGACTTACAATAAACTCGATTGTTCTTTTCCTCTTTAATCAGATCTGCCAGCTTGTGCCTGACTAGTTCTGTCAACATTGTAAACAGTGGAGATGATTTGCCTCAGTTGCACCTCGCACTGAAAAAGCAGTACTGATGGCTATGCAGGCATTCCTAAAGAGAATCTTAGTTTTCTTCCTCCACTTTAATAGTGGTCACCCAGTTGGTTGAGCAAACAAACATTTATTGAGCACCTGGTGTGTACAAGCATTTGGCTCTGTTTGGTGCTGAGGAGAGTAAAGCTGCCAGGGAAAACCGAGGGGACACACGGACAGCTCCAGTGGGGTAGCTTTGCACTGGGACTCACACCTCTTCATTCTACCAGAAGCCAGGAGATACTCACTGGGGACAGTCGTGATGGAGTTTTTCCATGAGCAGCAAGAGCTAATGGGCCACTTGCCTACAAGAGAAGGTGGGACAGCAGAGTCCTCCTGGAGAATCTCCCTTGTGGCCCTCTCACTGCCCTGTGACAGATTGCAAGCCTGAAATCTGTCAGCTTTGAAAGGTTGCCTGATCCTCCAGTATTTGGCTGTGTAAGACAGGTACTGAAAGATGGCTTTCGTTGAGGAACTGACTCCCAATAAAAATGGTTAACTATCCATTATGAGAAAACACTCCTTTGAGGCTGGGCATGGTGACCCACACCTGTAATCCCAGCACTTTGGGAGTCAAGGGTGAGAGCATCACTTGAGCCCAGGAGTTCAAGTGCAGCCTGAGCAACACAGTAAGACTCTGTCTCTACAAAACAATTTAAAAATTAGCTGGGTGTGGTAGCATGCATTTGTAGTCTTAGCTTCTTGGGAGGCCAAGGTGGAAGGATTGCTTGAGCCCAGGAGTTAGAGACTAGGAGTTCAAGTCCAACCTGCAACATAGTGGGACTCTGTCTCTACAAAAAAAAAAAAAATGTTTTAATTAGCTAAGCACGGCAGTGCGCACCTGTAGTCCTTGCTACTCCGGAGGCTGAGGCAGGAGGATCTCTTTAGCCCAGGAGTCTGAGATCACAATGAGCCATGATTGTGCCACTGTACTCCAGCCTGGGTAACAGAGCAAGATTCTGTCCAAAAACAAAAACAAAAACAAAAACAAAAAAAACAAGCTTAACATTCTAACCAGAAATCTCCTTGCTTTCTCAGAAAACTTGCTTCAAGTTTTCACTTGAAGTGAAAACAACATTCCAACCCTTTTACCTCCACCTTCCTCTCCCTCCCTGGCACCCGGCCTGGCAAACTCTTACTCATCCTTTACTGCCCAGCTCCAGTGTCATCTCTGTGAGGTCTTCCTCGTTAGCTTCCCACTCGCCCCTGCCAGGAACCTGGCTCCTGTCTTCCGGCACCCGCCACCCTTGCATGCACTCCTCCATAGACTCCCCTCTGCTTGCTTCCCCTCTAGAATTGGGTGTTGCTTCAGGGAAAGGACTTTGTCGTCTGTGTGTACCCAGTGCCTAACTTGGGATCAGGAACAGAGTGAAGGGTAAATGTTTGTAAAATGGACAGAGGAGAACACGAACAAATGATCTTTTATAAAGGCACAGGTGTGTAAATATACAATTCCTCCTTATGACCGTGCTGCTGAAAATAGATAAACAGAGGGTACCAGTACAAACAGTCTCAGACAGGAGCTACCTATTAAGGAAAGGTTTGTTTTAATTTTAGTTTCAGACTCTGGTAGTGGAAGCAGGAACTTTCACATGCTGCGATTAGGAAGACAAATGTTCCACTGTGCAAACAGCAAGAGGATATGACTGCTGCCAGCACGCAGTACAGCTGTCCCCAACTCTATGAAGACATGCAACACTCAGATAACAGCAGAGCGCAGAGAGGGGGTCTATTCTTCTCACTCTGTTATGTAATGCGAATACTTTCTCTTGCGGAAATCGTTGGGACCACTTGTTGTTTGCCTTACTCTTAACCCTTTAATTATAGACCTACTGATGCTGTCACCCAGGCTGCCACGGGGTGACAGGAAGGCTTTCCTTCCTGCATACATTTGTTCAAGCATTTGGCATGGAAGTGATGAATGCATGCGAATGCAGAGCTTAATGTGGAGCTTTCAGTTAGCATCTTGCAGGTTGTGAGGGATTGCTTCGGCTGTTTGGTCCTTACTCTTGCGTCTTCCTGTACATCACAGACACGCTTCCTGTGCTGTTTGTTGCTCTGTAGTATGGTTGATGAGGTGTCTGAAGTGTTGCTAATGCAGCGCGTGTGATCTTTAGAAGTATTTTCCCTGGAAGAAGTTATTTTTAAAGCAAGTGATAAGAAACCACAGAACACCAAAACCCAGAAGGAGAGGAAAACCGGAGGCTCCCAGTCTCAGGAGGCTTCAAGAATCAGAGCCAACTAGACAGCCTGACTGGGCCCCATCTATTTTTACTGGTCTTACAGTAAGGGGTAAGGTTTAGGTTGGAAATAGATGAAGGCAGGCTTAATATACTTATAGAGAGACCGAAGTAACAGCTTGAATGTTGTGACATAAATGAGTTTGATTGTTATGATAAAATATGATAGGTCAGTCTTCCCAAGAGAACTGTTGAGTGTACATGTTACTGGCCATAATTTATTCTTATGGGATACAAATGAGTTGGCCAACTTTGGGCAAGGCCCCATCCTCTGTGGGCTTCAGATTCCAAGTCTGTAAAATGGGATAAGAGTACCCGCCTCATAGTGCTGTTTGGAAATGAAGTGTGATAATACATGTGGAGTCCTAGGACATTGCAGGGTCCAGTATGAGAGACAGAATTTTGTAATGAAAAAAGTATGCTTTTCAGAGCTGGACAATGCTAGATTTGAATATTCAGCTCCACTATATGATTAATATATGTGATTATTTATGCGATTCTGGGCAACCTCACTATTCCTCTGTTTATTCGCCTGTGCAATGGGACTAATAATACCTGTTTTATAAGCAGGTTGTTTTTTTTTGGTTTTTTTTTTTTTTTTTTTTTGCCACAGAGTCTTGCTCTGTCACCCACGCTGGAGTGCAGTGATGCGATCTTGGCTCACTGAAACCTCCATCTCCCAGGTTCAAGCAATTCTCATGCCTCAGCCTCCTGAGTAGCTGGGATGACAGGCTAGTGCCACTATGCCTGGCTAATTTTTATATGTTTAGTAGAGACAGGGTTTCACCATGTTGGCCAGGCTGGTCTTGAACTTTTGACCTCAAGTGATCCCCCAACTCAGCCTCCCAAAGTGCCGAGATTACAGGCATGAGCCACCGCACCCAGTCCTGGTTGTGAGTATTAAATAAGACACTGCATGCAAAACATCTAACAACGTAATGAAAGGCTATTAATAAAGGCTAAGATAACTACATGATATCTGTCAAAATTATCTTTCACAAAAGGAATGTTATCTTAGATTTTATTTTATACAAAGCCTGTCATGCCATTGGATTACTCAGTTAATTTATTTTGAACCCTCAATAACATTCTGGAAAAGTCACAATAGACTTGAAATGATCTTAATCAGTGATAGTTTTGGACCTTTGTAGTGGTCTCTTAATCATTTTTAAAAAAGGAAGCTAAGAAATTTAACCTAGGTATATTTATATAGCAAGTGCTAAATGTAGTTGTAAACAACCATTTAAAAAGTTTGCTACACTTTTTTTTTAATGTAAATGATATAAAAGGATATAAGTGAAAACCAAATCTCCCTACCTCTCCTGACCTTCAGCCTCGAAGATCTCCTCTGCAGACAGACACAACCTCAGCCCTTGGCAGTCTCTTCCAGACCTGTTTCATGTACTGAAACCCCAAGCTCTGCCTCATTTTTAAAATTTAACATCTTGGAGAGCTTTCCATATTAGCCACCTCATTCCTTTTTGTGTCTTCATAGTATTCCATAGCAGATTTTTAAAGATCACTTTAAAAAGCAATATAACAATTTTTTTTTTGTTGTTAGCCATATTATAACAATGCTGGCTGGGCGCAGTGGCTCACGCCTATAATCCCAGCATTGTGGGAGGCTGAGGCAGGTGGATCATCTGAGGTCAGGAGTTCAAGACCAGCCTGGCCAGCATGGTGAAACCCTGTCTCTACTAAAAATACAAAAATCAGCCAGGTGTGGTGGCACACGCCAGTAATCCCAGCTACTTGGGAGGCTGAGGCAGGAGAATCACTTGAACCCTGGAGGTGGTGGTTGCAGTGAGCCAGGATTGCACCACTGCACTCCAGCCTGGGTGACAAGAATGAAACTCTGTCTCAAAAAATAATAATAATAACAGTACTGTATATAACAATATAATATATATGCCAATATAGCAATGTAATAATATGGCTATGTTGTGGAGACCACCTTCAAAATGAATAAAAGCCAGCTGTTCTTATATAATGTGAAAGTGTGACTGTGAGTGGATAAAATGTCCAGTGGCAGCATTGGACAGGGACTTTACAATTTTTTTTCTTTCAAAAGATTAAGGAACAAGCAAGTATGATGTGCTGTGGGAAAAATGTCTTAGATGACTAAAAATCATTTGAAGCTCAAATATACACATAGAAAAATTAAAGTTGTTCCATGAAATGTGAGTTGAAAAAAGCAGTATTTCTAAATTTGTGTGTTATTTTAAGCATGAGTTTTAGTTTGTACAAATAACTGAATTAATGAATTCAGGTTTATATACCTATTTGAATTAAGTATTATGAGTAAATATCTGACCATTTCCTTTATGTTGTGAAAAGTTTTTATATTCAGAAATCTTTTAGGGGAAGATCTCATCAGGAAAATGCACACTGCCTTCTGTGGGAGGTTGCTTGGGGGGGCCTCAATATTCAGCAGCCCTGTTCTGAACAAACAGAAATCAAGCATTGCAGAGCAGGCCCAGGCTAAAGTGGCACTTTCATTAGTAAGGGCAGGCAGGAAGGTCTTAGCCAGGTGTGCTTGCTAACCACTGAGCCCCCAAATTAAGCAGGTTTACCTGTCCTCCAGGTGCTGCAGAGCTAGACCACCAGGAAGGCAACTGTGTACCACCTGGACAGTGCTCCTAAGAGCTGGCACACAGCCAAGAGACAAATTGCTCCCACCTCCCCAGTGGGAAAATACAGGACAAGATAGAGGACAGGAGTTCACCTCCTGAGTTTCCCTCACAGACCAGGAGTGTATTTTGTCATAAAGCATGTCCTCATTTAGACTAATTATCAGCACATATATGGGACATGTAGGTAATTCCCTGGCACATAAAGGGTGCACTTGTTTCCTTAAGGAAGGAAGGATGGGTTCACCACAACTGCTGGCACCCACATGCTGCCTTTGAGCTTTGAGTCACGTCGAACAGCTTCAATCACAGGGTCTGGGTAGGGAGAATGCAGCTGCTAGGAGACTGAGAATTGAAAGTGTCTTGGAGCTTCCAACCAGGAGAGTGCTTACTGAGTGTCTAGCCCCATCTCTATATTCACAGATGGGAAAATTGAGGCCCATGTGGGTCAAGGTTGAGGGAATAGCCCAAAATCACCCAGAACTGGGAGTGGAGCTGGGGCAAGAAACCCACTGTCATCTTTCAGGCTTCTGCTTGGTTATTGATGAGAGCACGGTGTTCTGCCTTGTTCTCATTCTTCTGTGGTTCCTTGCTTTCCCCCTCTCTGGAGCTCCCTCCTTCACGTGTGGAGGTAAAGCCGGTGGCCCTCTGATAGTCCAGTTCCACTGCAGCAGGCTCTGTTTTCAGCCTGTAAGACAGACAAGGATGTAGCAAGCATGGGCCAGAGTGACTGGCTGCCGACATGCCCATTCTTGATATGAATTACTACAATTATATTAACCGCACCAATTGTTATGAACGGTGCCAGTTACGAGAAATGACTCTGCTAGGTCAGAGAGCCCATTTGTTGCCAGGCCAGCACTGAGCACTGTATCTCTATGAATAGAGATCAATAGTATCTCTACTGATAATGAAATCTGGGGAAGAGTTGCACGTAGTACCTGATATGCAGAGGGTCTTTGAGGAGGAACAGGGAGGGACAGAAAGAGGGACGGAGGAGAGAAGGATGGGAGGGAGAGAGGGAGGGGGGCATCTCAGTGAGATTTTACTTTATTTGTTCTAAAAGGTGGCAGAAAATTAAATAATGTCATGAGTTTTTTTCTAATTCTCTAGTGCTGTTTTCTACAATGTTTAAACCATGTTCTATCATTGAAGCAGACCAGACATAAGAAAGAACTGAAAATTTCACTTTAGCTTCTGTACTGCTGATTCCCCCTATGGGACTAGGGTCATAGGGATAAAAATCAAGGGACTCCAGAGCCAAACAGATCTGGATTTGAATTCTACTTTTTCACCAACCATGTGACCTTGGGAAAGTGACTATAATCTCTTTTTGTTCCCTCATTTCTAAGAGATAAAAACACATACCTTCAGGGATGTTTCTGCTCCATGCTTCCTGGGCACCCTAAACTTTGTCTCTCATAACACTTTTTGTAGTTTCTTACAATCACTTGTTTGATGTTCGTTTGCCTTCGTTGCTGGACTGAAGGCACCTTGAAAGCAGTGACTGAACCTGCCTTGGTCACAGCTGTATCTTTATCCAGTGGTACAGTGCCTGGCACATAAGTATTTGCTGGAAGAATGGATGGGTAGATGGATGGGTGGATGGTTGGATGGCTGGATGGTTAGATGGATGGACGAACAGATGAATGGATGGAGAGATGATTCAGGAAAGTTGTAAAGATCCCAGATAATGTATGGAAGGGACCTATCCCAGAATCTGGAATAAGCGGGCACTTAAAAATTCCTTTCCTTCCACTGAAGGAAGACTCCACCTTCTCTTCCATCTCTGCTTCAGGACTATTTGACTCCGAATATACTATGGCCAAAAAAATCTTTCTTGGCTTGCCAGGAATAAAAGTGCCAGGGCCATGATCTATGGGTTGCTTTAATGAGAGGTTTGTCTATCACTGCCACAACCATTGTATATCAGAAGAGACACAAATGCCCACAGTGAACTCAAGATGCACCAAAAAATATATCGTTATAGTAGGAGAAAATGCTGGCTCTTCTAAATGGCAAGAATGGAGAGCTGACTCCATGGGGATACATCGAAATTGCCTCCTTCTCTAAGAGCTAACCTCTTCAGGAAGGGGATGAATAAAGGAATAACTATTAAGAAATAACTGATTAAAATAATCTTCTCCCTCCATTCCAGCAGCACTTTAGGTCTAATCTTGCCCTGATCTTATAACACTCCACTTTCTACCTTGTGTTATGGTGATGTGTACATGTGGCCAAGGGCTGGATACCCAGCAGGCAGGCAGTTAGTGCTCATTGAATGAATGAATAAGTTGATGTCTTATTTCTTCTCCTAACTGATTCCTATGGTTATATTCTGCATCTTGCCTTTATATCTGCACCCATGTCTAGTGCACTGTTTTGTGCCAATTAGGGCGTAAGCTCTGGGTAAATATTTGTTGGACGAATAAATGAATACCCCAAAGGGCTTCTTCTGGAAGAAGGCCAGGAAAACATTCCTTTGATGAAAATAATTTGTAAAGAGGCAGGGAGATACTGGAAGGCAGAATGTCTGGGGAGTAGAGACAGGCCTCTAGGTTGAATAGAAGTAGTGGTGGTGAGGTTGTCTCCAAAGAAATAGCAGGAGAGGAAGTGTGTGAATAATAAAAGAGGTAATTGTCCACCAGGAAAGTATCTCCATCTGGCTGTGAGAAATCTGCACTTTGTACGAGCAAGTGGGGAGAGTGCCTTGGGAGAGAGGGAGACCAGGGACATGGCCAGTGGTTTGGCAAAGGTAATGATGATGATAACCGAATTGAAGCTCCTGTGTCTTTTCTCTCCCTCAACCCCTTGTCTCCCTGTATTGCCACCATTTGCTTTCATTTCTCCATCAAACCTCCCTCTTACAAGCTCTATTTTCTCAATTTCTACTTGCCCTTCACATCACTTGCCTGTGGCTTCCTCCCATACCCCATTGCAAGGTCATCAGAAACCCCCATGTTGCTACAGCAACAGCTCTCCCCACATGTATCTCACTGGAGCAGCTGCTGCCTCTGTTAACCACTTCCCCCTTTTTAAATGTCTTGTGCTTTGCCTTTCGTGTCACCCCATCTTGGGGTTTCCCTCCTATCGCTCTGGTCTCTGCCTCTTTCCCTCTTCTTCTCATCCCTTCAGTGCTGGTGCTCCTCAGGGGCTCTGTCAAAGGCCTCCCTCCCCCACTCTCATGTTCCCCCTGTGTCATGTGTCTACTTTAGTGGCTACAGCTGCCGTATGTATGCTGGGGTTTCCATTCCTGGATCTCCAGTCCAGGCCTCTTTTCTGAACTGCAGGTCTCTTAGAGATGTTCACTTGGCCATTCCTCAGCCATCGCTTTCCAGCAGCAAAAGCTGAGAGCCTTGCCATCTGCCAGGCCTGCTTCTCCTCTGGTCTGCCCCTTTCTGTGAATGGCAACACTACCCATCAAGATGCTTAAGCCAAAAACCATTCATCTTCCTCTGCCCAAACTAGAAGTCATGTTCCCTCCTTTCCTTCCCTGTCCATATCCAGTTTATCATCAAGTCCTGTAGATTCTGTCTTCTCCATGTCCTTCACATCCATCCCATTTTCTCCTTCGCCACTGCCACCATTCAAGTTCAGATCATTAGTGTCACCTTCCTCGGTTACTGGCCAGTCCCTTGATTGGTCTCACTGCCTCTTCTCTTTCTCCCATCTTCTCATCCTCTAGTCCCGTTTCTCTCTCAACTGCAATGATCCTTCTCAAATACAATCTGGACTCTGTATTATCCCTGCTTGCATTTCCCTGCACTCTAGAAGAGGTAAGTCCTTAGCATGGTTGTAAAATGCTTAATTATCTGGCCCCTACTTACTTCTTTAATATAATCCCTCACCCCTCCAAAACACCCTCTGGCCACCCACCTAGACACATCAGAGCCTGTTTCAGCCAGCAAGCTGAGCCATTTCTGGCTCTCAGTGCCATGTCCTGTCTTGCCTGTGGTTCCCGTAGGCCACACCTCAGCCTGTGTATCCTCCAAGAGCCCATTCATCCACAAAGATACTCCTTACTGTGGGCTTCTGTAGTAGATGTCCAGGCAATAGCCTACCTGCTTGACTGGGCTCCATGTGCTGTGGCAACAGAGCTTACTCTTCTCTTTGTCTTTGGGGACTTTAGGCCTTGCTGTTAGATTTCACTCCTCTGAAACTGCTCTTGAAGGACGCTGAACAGGACTACTCAAGGCAGAGGTGATCCATCAGGGTGTGGGAAGAGCCTGACTGCCCCTGGCCCATGCAGCCTTCCAAAGGCTGAGGAGTCCTACCACCATCAATGCTCCCTGTATGCATCCTCTTGCTATGTTACAGTTGCCTTGTTATTTGTTTGGAGCCCTCAAAAGAATGCAAGTTTTGAGTTTCTGTCTTTTACTTGTCTAACACTTTGAGTACCCGCTGTGTCCTGGTTTACAGCAGTCATGGCCACTTCAGTTGGGCCATTTGTGCCTAGCTGAGAGAGCGAGTGGGGGCTGAACATAGCCTGGGCTCCCCTCGCCAGGCCACATGCTCTGGCTTGGGGCTCTGCCCCTCAGAGGAAACATCTCTACACACAGGTGCTAATTGCCAAGCTATACCCCTGCCTGAAAAAGACAGCTTTTTCTAATGCACAAAAAGTACCCAGCAAGCTAAGGGTGACCCACACATTGGAGGACAAGATCAATGAGGTTCCTACTCTCACAGTGCTATCTGTCTAGCACGGGAAGACAAAACTTAAAGAAATATATAACCACACAGCAAAACATTTCGGATGGTGAAAAGGCTCTACAAAGAATTGAAGAGAGTATCTGGGGAAATGCTTTAGGTTGTCGGGTCCAGGAAGATATCTCTGAGGAGCCAGAGCATTTAAGCTGAGATACCATGATAAGGAAGCCAGCAATGTGCAGGAGAGAGGGAAGAGACTGTGTGACATCCCTAAGACTGGTATGGTCTTGATGGATCAAAAGAAAAGCCAGAGTGGTGGGAGGAGAGAGAAATGCGATGACCAGGGAGAGGTGGTCAGGGGCCAGATTGTACAGAGTTTCATAAGCCCTCTCTACCTGTTCACCATATTGTGCCCAAGGACTGGCTTGTTGCATTTATCCAATAAGTACCTGTTGAATGGGAGAATCTCATCATGCCTCTGTGCACAGAATAAGTGGCTCAAGACAGAAGCTCCATGTGGCCCCGGTGCCCTCTAGTGACCACAGACTCCAGGCCAAGGACCTCCATGGCTTCATCATCTTCAGAAAATCACTTACTTCCCTTGTTTTTGGGGCCCAGCCTCAGGGTGCAGCAATAATTCCTGGAATTTGTCTTACTAACTATTCTCTGCAAGTAGGACTCAAACAGAAAAATCCCTGATATGAGATTCGTAGTCAGACCGACAGCAGGCCTTCATCCCTTACCCAAGCAGAGTTTCCAAAGAGAATACGTGGATGTCTAATTTCTCAGGGGAATGCAGGGAACCTGCACAGGGGACAAGCATTAGCAAGCCAGCTCTCTAACAGCCTTCAGATCTGGGTGTTTTACAGCGGTTAGGATGATCTCCACGTAGTCTCGCAGCTCAGGCCTGGCACCATTTGACTGTGCTGGCCTGACAAGATCATAGCTAGAGGCCGTACACTCTGTCGGTGAGGACATACTGCTAAGGACTCAAGTGTGGGCATAATGTATGTGTTTAAGACATATTGCGGCGTGTGCACAGACACAACATCCCACTCCTGCTGTTGTTGTTTGCTTTCGTTTGGATCCCAACCCATTCTGGGCCCATTAAGCTAATCACCCAACAAATTCTGAACTGTCGTCTCATTGTGAGGCTGTTCCATGCCTGATTGAAAAGCCTGTTTTCACCCAACTTCCCTGGAAAAAGCCTACTGCAGCCCATTTACAAATGTTTGCATCAATAAATCAAAAGTGACAGCACAGATCTGGCTTTTCTGGGAGAGGGAATGGCAGAGGGAGAAACCCAGTCCTTCTCCTCTCTGTTTCATAAATGATCTACTGATGCCATATACAAAGCTTTATTTGAAATGTTCTAAGAAAATAGGTCATCTTCAACTTCCTTGATAGATCATTCTCTACATCGGTGAAGGTTTGACTCCTCTCATTTTCCAAAGCCTCTGCCTGTGTTTTTCTATGAGTCTAGTCATCCTCCACTGAGCCAAGTGAAGGAATCTGGCTCTCCCGGATGTTTGCAGGTATTTCCTCTTCAGTTGTCACTTAGCCAAGTGGAGCACATGTGTTCTTTAATTTTTCTTCATTAATCAGTCTCCAAATTCCTTTACACTTGCTCCTCAGGTGATTCCATCAAATCAACATATTTCTGGAGCTAAAAATGCCTGGAAGAATACAGCCTTCCAGCTGCTGCCACCCAAACGTGTGGATTCACGTATGTTCTCTGCACTCCACGGCCATATGTTTCCACAGGTTCTCTTCCAGGAGCGTTCTGTGTCTCCGTTTGCTTCCCTGCAAATGCATTCTTAGTCTCATCTGTGAGTGTTCTAACTGAGTCTTGAGGCATCAAAAATTAAGAGCATATTGATAACAGCCCAGTGTTCGTGAGGGAGGGTATGGGGAAATGGGCATTCTTGTACCCATTGCTGAGAGTTTCAATTGACTTGACTTGCTTTGAAGGCCATTTTAAAATAAAAAATGCACAGACCCTTTACCCAGCAGTTCAACTTTCCCAAATCTATACTGCACCTGTATCAGTGTGGCATTGTTTACAGTAGCCTGTATTAGTCCATTTCCACACTGCTGTGAAGAATGCCTGAGACTGGGTAATTTATGAAGGAAACAGGTGTAATTGACTCACAGATCTGCATGGTTGGGGAGGCCTCAGGAAACTTACAATCATGGCGGAAGGTGGAGGGGAAGCAGGCACCTTCTTCATAAGGTGGCAAGGAAGAGAGAGAGCAAAGAAAGAAGTGCTGCTTTTAAACCATCAAATCTCGTGAAAACTCACTCACTATCATGAGAACAGCATGGGGGAAACCACCCCCATGATCCAATCACCTCCTACCGGGGTCCCTCCCTCAACACGTACGGATTACAGTTTTCAAGATGAGACTTGAATTGACACAGACCCAAACCATATCATAGCCCAAAGTGGAAAATAGTCTAAATGTCCATCAATTAGAAATTATAACATAAATGAATTAAGTATATTTTGCTATACTCATGTAATGGAAGTCCAAGCAACAGTTATAATAAGAAAATAACATAGATCTATGTGTACTGACATGGACAGATGCTGAAGCAATATCATGAAATTCAAACAGCAAATTGCAGAACAGTATGTATGGTATGAAACCATTTTTGTAAATTTTTATTCCAGCTACTCACAGAACAAAATCTGGAAGGATTCACACAAATCTCTTAATGGTGCCTTTTTTTCCCCCACAGGTTGGGAACTTTCTGCAGTATACATTTTTAAATTATTGGACTTTTTCTGTTTTTCAGCAATGGTGTATTACTTTAAAGTTCAGTGGAAACAACAGAGGTATTACTTTATTTTTGCTGTGCTCTTGATTCAGAAAGATGCACTTTTATGCCACCTATTCCCTATTGTCCCGGTTGTCCCCTAGTCTTTCTCAGACATTGAGAAGCTTTCTGTGGGCTAATCCCAGAATTCTTTGTTTTCCCTCAAAGACCAGAACAGCTGCATCATCTTTTTGGGGTTTAGTTACCTTTAGCACGTAAGGTTTTCTTAAGGTGGCTTTCGAGTTTTAACCTGCACTTCCAGGCCCCTTTAACCCGGTTTTCTTTCCTCTTCTTAACATGTTCAGAATCTTTATGGATTATTTCAATGGTCTTATTACCCATCTTTTAAAGGTTTTGATCATTTTCTAAGCATCTGTATCTTCCCCCCTCCCTCCCCATCCTTTCATGAGAGGAGACACCTGTTTCCCAGGCTGCTTAGAATTACTCATTGATATTTGTTTCACAGAATTTTTAAAAGAGGGCCAAGGGAATCAGACATGGCCTTTGGCCTTTTGCTGCAAAAGTAACTGTCTTTTGTCTCACTCCTAGCTCTTCCTGCACGAATACTGTACATGCTGTATGTGCTATTACAACAGTTATTTTTGTTGGGTCTTTTTACATCTACTTTATTTTTGAGGTGGTGATTTGTTTAGTCAGTGTACTTTTAAAAAAAACTAGCACTCCTACAAATTTATTTCTCATTATTTTTAATTTTTATATAAGCAATATGTACAGAAAATTGTAAAATACAAGTAAGCAAAAGAAGAAAAAGTAGAAATCACCTGCATTTTTACTATCAGGTATAGCAAGCCTTAATAATTGGGTTTATTGCCTTCTTGATAATTTCTATGTATATGAATGTTAACTTTTTATTAAAAATGAGATAATATTTAATAAATTATTTTATAACCTGATTTGTTAATACTTAACAATGTAGCATAAATAGTTTCTTATCATTAAACGTAGATAATAACAGCTAGTATAGCATTTACCATATGCCAGGCATGAGACTACACATTGTATTTTATTTTTTCTCCTGATTTATCTTACGTCCATCCTTCAGTAGGAATTTTTTTGATGGCACTCTTTATCTGGAGTAATCTCTCTTTTGTTGTTGTTGTTGTTCTGTTAGTCTCTTCTTTTGCAGCTTTCTCCTGCACATGGCTTTCATGAAATAAAACATATTTGTGATTTTTTGTTTGCAGACTAAGCATTATAAATATTAACTGATCCAGTGCTCATGACAATGCTATATGTTGGGTGATGATATTACTCTCCTTGTATAGATTTTAAAAACTGAGGTACAGACAGAGAAGATAACTTGGTTAAGGTCACACAGCTAGTAAGTGACAGAGCTGGGTTTTAAACCTAAGCAGTCTAGTTCCAGAGGCTATGCTCTCAACCACAAAGCTGTAACCCAAACTGTCATTTTCATGACTAAGTCTATGATAATTATTTAACCACTCCCTTCTTTCTGTGCTTTTAGGTTTACTCTTACACATAGCACAGCGATGAACATCTTGTTCATGTATATCTTTGTACATGCGTTCAATTACTCCCTTAGGCTAGATTCCCATGAACAGAATTGCTGAGTCAAAAGGTTGACATGTTTTTTAAAGGTTAGATACATATTAGTCAAAGTCTTCTAAGCCTCTCTGATCTTTGTAATTCATTGTTCCTTTCTAAAAATGTGTAACTGTCTTCTGAGTTCAAGGATAGATTTTTTTTTTTTTTTAATTAATACGGGGCTTCTTGTTCTCCTTCCTCCCCTTTCCTTATTTCTTCAAAATGTTTAACAAAATAATACATTTTCAAAAGGCATTATGCTTTATCTTGTCAGTATTTCCAGTACTTTGTGTCTCCTGGACTTTATGCAATGGGAGTGTGTGCACAGATGGAATATGTTCTACCATTTGGCTTAATGACAATTTTTCACACCACTAATTTTCTTTCTTTATTTTGTTTTTTCTTTTAAGCCTCACAAGAATTGAAGTAACATATATAACATATAATAATTTTGTTTTCTTGATTTCAATATATGTAAATTAGGGGGGACTGCCTGGTAAGGATGAATGATGTGTCAGAGCTCTAGAAGACAAAGCTCTCGCCTCTGCCTCTGACTTGTTTTATGACCTTGAGGTAACCACTTAATCATTCTGCATTTCATTTTCCTCATTTGCCAAATGACAAAGTGAACTAAATGACCTTGAAAACCTATTTTTTTTTAAGTGTCAGTCTATCCAAGACTCAAGTTGATCTTTGAAAAGTATTGTTTGAAATTAGGGCAAATACGTGCATGTGTTGGTTGGGCAAAGTTGGAGGCACTAAAGATTGGTTTCAACATATTAAAAATATTTTGTGCTCTGACGCTTGACCAAGGCCTCCTAACAGTGTGCTTTAGTGGTTTGTGAAACATATTTCTAAGGCCAAGGTAATTATAGTTGTTCCACTGAAGCATGACAAATGGCCCCTCACTATGAATTCTTTTATGGGAAAGAAAAACCTTCCATGACAACAGCCCTGGAACTTAATGACAGGCTGCAGATCTGGGGGCAAGAATAGAGACAGTCATTGGCTGCAGTCAAGAGAGAGAAGACAACAGCATGGGCTCACCTGGGAAGAATCAGGGCAGAGTGATGTAACAATAACAACAGCGACATTAGTGGGGCTCTACTGAGAACTTGCAGAAAAATATAAAAATTTGACAGGATGTTGTCCCAATAATTTCATATACACTATCTCATTTAATTCCCACAATGCGGCCGGTCGCAGTGGCTCATGCCTGTAATCCCAGCACTTTGGGAGGCTGAGGCGGGTATATCACAAGGTCAGGAGTTTGAGACCAGCCTGGCCAAGATGGTGAAACCCCGTCTCTACTAAAAATACAAAAATTAGCCCGGTGCGGCGGTGGACACTTGTGATCCCAGCTACTCGGGAGGCTGAAGCAGGAGAATCACTTGAACCTGGGAGACAGAGGTTGCGGTGAGCCAAGATTGTGCCATTGCACTCTAGCCTGGGCAACGGAGCAAGACTCCATCTCAAAAAAAAAAAAAATTCCCACAATGCCCCTAAGAGATAGGTCATGAGGTAGGTACTTTTATTTTTTCTGTTTTACAAAGATGAGCATTGGGAGG
This sequence comes from Mandrillus leucophaeus, assembly GCF_000951045.1. Classification (NCBI taxonomy): domain Eukaryota; kingdom Metazoa; phylum Chordata; class Mammalia; order Primates; family Cercopithecidae; genus Mandrillus; species Mandrillus leucophaeus. The sequence continues at coordinate 3,481,754 of NW_012101209.1, read as the reverse complement.
TTCTTTAAAAACGAAGCTAGATAACCTCCTTTGAATTATTCAGCCATTAGTTGTCAGAGATAGGATTTGAACCCTGAGAGTTCATTCATTCATTTAACACGTTTGTTTTGTTTTGTTTTGAATGCCTGTTATGCACCAGGCACCCATCTAAAGGCTGGTGACACAGAAGCGAATGAAGCAAAATTCCTGCTTTTATGGAGTTTGGCTAGTAGAGGATGAGACCAGTCATAACAAACCAATAAATCAATAAATAATTTCAGAGGGCCATAGTGCTATGAAGAAAAATCAGCTCTCTGTGAGGAGAGTGACTGGGGCAGAGGGAAGGTCACTTTATAGGATCTTGGCAGGGAAATCCCCTGGCTGGTGACATCAAGCTGAGCCCTATGCGATGGAGCCAGTGAGCCATGCAGCGAACTATTGGAGGGCATTTTACCTGCAGAGTCCATCAGAGCAAAGGTCAAGGACTCAAAAGAGCTTGGCTTGTTCTAGGAACAGATAGAAAGCCAGTGTAGTTGGATGATAAATGAGAAAAGGGAAAAATGTCTGCAGTGGAGTCAAAGAGGTGGGCAGACTCCCGATGATGCAGGACCCATGGGCCACAGTAGGATGCCTGGATTTTATTCCACGTGCAGGGAAGACCTTGGAGGATTTTACACTAGGAAGTGTTGTGATCTTCAGTCTCTGCAGGCAGATTTCTTCCTCTAGGTTATGTTGCCAACAAGGAACATCTGAAACGGACTAGGTTGTTTATGTAGCCCACAGCCTAAAGGAGTATTAACTTAGGGGCCAGCGTTTCAGACAAAACAAAAACTGTAGGGTTTCCACAGAACAACAAGACTGAAATGGACAGCTAGAGGTCTCCTTAGCTGAACTTCTGACTTTAGGTAAGAAGACCTTAGCAGATCCAAGTGGAGCATCTGGACTATACTAAAGACCTTCAGAAAGGGAACTTCATCTTCTGTCTTGAGACCTTCCCTGAGTATATAGAAGGCGGTGCTCTAGATACTGAACTTGTTTGACCACTTCTTGGTCTGGAGGTTGTGCTTGCCTCATAGAATAAACCTCATCCAAAATAACAAGACATTACAGCTTTGAGTAGGTGGCATCTCAGGGATTTGCATTTCTGTGTAATCTATCGTGTGTGTGTGTGTGTGTGTGTGTGTGTGTGTGTGTATGTGTATGTGTGTATCTATTTGTCTTTGAAAAAATATTTTTGAAGATGCCTTCAACATTTTAACATAGAGAACCGGGGCACGTTGGCTCATGCCTGTAATGCCAGCACTTGGGGAGGCTGAGGCAGGTTGATCACTTGAGGTCAGGAATTCAAGAGCAGCCTGGCCAATATGGTGAAACCCCATCTCTACTAAAAATACAAAAATTAGCTGGGTGTGGTGGCACATACCTGTAATCCCAGCTACTTGGGAGGCTAAGGCAGGAGAATTGCCTGAACCTAGGAGGCGGAGGTTGCAGTGAGCCAAGATCATGCCACTGCACTTCAGCCTGAGCAACAGAGTGAGACTGTCTCAAAAAACAAACAAACAAACAAACAAAACAAAAAAGCAAAAAGCAAAAACAAAGGGCCTGGCATTTCTGATGAGGGGGCATTGTATGAATGGGACTAGAATTTGTTTTGTAAACTCAGCAACTTGGTTAATTTTATTTGAATGCTCTTTATAAACAAACACTCATGTTAACCCATTGAAATTGATTTATGTCACCTATGGGATGAAATTAATTGGTTGGATTAAAGTCTCACTATTATAAGACACTGTTCTCTTACTTTGACAAAAATATTCAGAGTTAATGAACACATTGATTTAGCAAAACCCAGTTTGAATAACATGGTAAACCATCACTAATGCACTGACTGTGTGTGTGCCTAGGTGGCCAACTATCCCTCTGTAGGTTCTTGACAATTCAGTTCTAACAACACAAATTTGTTTGTATGAAATGAGCATGAGAGACATTTAGTTGAGCACTGTGATATGGTGGGCCCCAGAGAGCAAGGTAATAATTGTGAAAGAATTCAATTTAAGCTGCACAAGTGAGTAGGATTTGGGGAAGAATACTACCCTTGAATTAGTTTTTATTTATGAAGAGCCTATTTGTTTCTCAGGTGGAAAAACATCCTCAAACCACCTTACTTCATGAGTGAGGTCAGAAAAGTCTAATGGAGCCGGGTGCAGTGGCTCCTGCCTGTAATCCCAGCACTTCAGGAGGCTGAGGCAGGTGGATCACTTGAGGTCAGGAGTTCAAGACCAGCCTGGCCAACATGGCGAAACCCCACCTCTACCAAAAATATAAAAAATTGGCTGGGTGTGGTGACACGCACCTGTAATCCCAGCTACTCGGGAGGCTGAGGCAGGAGGATTGCTTGAATCCAGGATGTGAAGGTTGCAGTGAACCGAGATCATGCCACTGCACTCCAGCCTGGGTAACAGAATGAGACTCCGTCTCAAGAAACGTTTAACAGGACAGGAACACAAGGACAAGGGTAGTCTAAGGGCAGGCTGTGTGGTGCACCAGAGGTAGAGGATGACGAGAACAGAGTTTCCATATCTAAAGGTGCTGAACTAGAAAACTCTCAAGGTTCCCCCACATCAACATTCTGTAGTTTGGCAAAAAAGGATTTTTTTTTTCTCCTATTTGAGTTAGAGCATGGTTTCCCAAGGCCTTATAGCTGTGAGTGCAGGAGGACTCTAACAACTGCATCAGAATTATAAATTCAGCTGTCAGCATTGGGGTGGTTGAGTTGACTGAACAAGCAGGTTTTCTCTCATTGTCTGTTTCCTAGATGGATGAATAACAATTTCAGCCTCTCCACTTTGTTGTAACTCTGTCAGTCTGACATTTCTGATTGCTGAGAGGTTTGTGGAAATTTTCTAAGTCACACATTGAAGTTAATTCAAGGAGATAATGCAATTCCAATGGAATCATCAGTGTCTCTGCTGTCAGATCGAGTATTTTAGGAGTTCAGTTGGTTGAGTTGCACAACTCTACAGATTTAATACCACATACTTGCCGCTTTGCGTCTTGCCCTCAAGTCTTAATAAATGGGCTAAAGGTCTGATTGGAAACTGTGAGATAAATTATATGTTTACTATGCCAAGTTAAGTAAATACCATTTGAAAGGATTACTAGAGGGTACAATCAAGTTAATTGCTTTAAAAATCTTTTTTGATTTACTGGGCTCTATGAAAATTGTGAAGCAATTGATCTGCCACAGTACATGAGCTGAAGAAAGTGGTGCTGAGTCCACAAGGTTTCCATGCACATCCCCCCCCCGTGCCTGGAACTGCCCCCTCAGTGAGAAGAGAGTCCCCCCGAGACCCACATGCAAGTACTGCAGACAGACTGTTGTTCCTCCAGAGAAGACACACGTTGACAGCTTGACGTTCAGACTGATGATGGATTTCTTTTTTTTTTATTCTAGATGCTGAAGAATACCAGCCTCCAATATGGAAATCATACCGTGAGTACCTGAAATGAAAATCTCCCCAGAAGTCTTTAGCAGGCCAGCCTTTTTGAACAATTCTTGCCAGGGATGTGGTGCACACAAGTGTTCCCACCTTACAGCGCTGGAAACTCAAATCTTTCTTTCCACTGAGGAAAAAGATTAGTCAGAGAGGATTAACTGAGCCTCCTCCTCTTACCAGGGGCTCCAAGAACCAGCTGTGGCCCATTTCAGAAATGCTTGGAAGACAGGTGGACTTTCTGACTCTCTGCCTTTCAGTTTGGGGCTTTATTTTTATTTATTTTTTTATACCGTTGATTAGCAAGTGAGAATGTGTTGATTTCTGTGAATTATGTTTTTGGCCAATCATTCTAAGGATAAAATATTATGTGACATCAACCACTGAAAAATGAACAGATAGTAAAGAACTGTGTTTGGTCACCAAGGGTGACTCTTAGAAACAGATCCTGCCTGATCATCGGTCACCCGCCTAGCTCCCCTCATGAAGGCAGGTGGCTGTCATCACCTAAGTCTTGTCTTCTCTTTCCTTAGTACTATATGCTTGACTCGGGAACTCCCCAGTGAGAGAGGGCAGGACTGTGGTAGGAGGAGCCCACTGTGTCCAGAGCCAGGGGACGCAGGTCCTGGCTCAGGCTCCACTTCTGCCATCATCATTAGCATTCCTAATAAAGCTGCCAGGGTTACCACTCCCCATCAAGAACCTGCCCTGTGCTGGCCACCGCACCAAGCAGCCAAGTCCTGAATTCTTACCATAGCTCTCAAAGATGGGTACCATTTTTTTTTTTTTTAATTTTTTGAGACAGGGTCTCGCTCTGTCACCCGGACTGGTGTGCAGTGGTGCAATCTCAGCTCACTGCAACCTCCACCTCCCGGGCTCAGGTGATCCTACACACTCAGCCTCCCAAGTATGTGGGACTGTTACAGACGCCACCACACCCAGATAATTTTTTCTATTTTTATTAGAGATGGGTTTTGCCATGTTGCCCAGGGTGGTTTTGAACCCCTGAACTGAGACAATCCACCAACCTTGGCCTCCCAAATTGCTGGGATTTCAGGCATCAGCCACCATACCAGGCCTATGGGGACTGTTATTATCTCTCTTTCACATGTAAGGAAACTATGGCTCAGGGAGGCTAAGTAACTTGGTGAAGTATTCACAAAAAGTAGTGGGGTAGCGTTCTGAGTGGAACCCACAGCCTGCGTGTGTCCAAGACTTGTCCATTCTATTCAAAATCTTATATATACATAAGTGCATGTATACACACACACATACACACATATTATATATCGATATATAACATATACATACACACAGCCACACACACACATATAAATATATATGTATGTATTTGTTACAAAAGCAATACAAAGCTACATAAAAGACAGACGTTAGGGAAATATGTAAAACTGACAGTAAAAATTTCCAACATCCACAAATTCCCCACCCCATATTCCAGTTCACTCTCCCCTTTGCCAGTTGCTGAACTCTGTGAATTTGGGGAGGCAGATCCTTCTGATTGTTTAAAAGCACGTGCTTCATGTTAGGCATTTTCGTTGTTGTTGTGTAAAAATGGCTTTACGCTATGTCTTTCAGCTTGCTTGTTTCACTTCACAAACATCTTGTTTTTATCTCTCCTTGTCAGCACATACAGAGGCACCTTGTTCTTCGTTACATAAGTCCGTTCTTCCATCTGTGAAATAATGGGGCTGTGCTGGGTCTCTAAGGGCCCTTCCAGTCTAATGCTCTGCATTCCGATCTTCTATTTTGAAAGGCCGTGCTAATGACTTAGTAATTGGATGTTTTTGTTTGTTTGTTTCCTAATGGAGTGTGAAGAGCTCTGACAGTAAATCAACAGAATATCTGTAGTGAGAGGCATTGGGTGTTCCATGGCTTCCTGTGCTTTGCACACTGGCTCACACACGGCCTTGCATACATTAATGACCCAATAAATATTTGTTGAGAGAATGCCACCACAGAGAGCTTTGCTGAAGCGAAAAGATGGCATTGGCTGAAATTCATTTTGCCTTCTTTTAAGAGACCTTGGGCCACCCGATAACGTCTCTTAAAAGTACTTCTATGTCTTGAGGAAGCTGGAAAATCTTTGCTACTTAATGTTAACAATATCAATTTTAACCCTTCTGTATTGGTTTTAAGTTTGATTTTTGGATCTAACCAAGTTGTGTTTAAAAAAAAAATTTCTATATAATCATAAAACTTTACTTGCAAAAGTTCCTCTTTATTATATCCAACTAATAGTCATCCAGGCTCCATTTGAGAGCATCTAGTGATGTAGATCTCTGAAAGTGAGGGGAGTATGCCATCCATGGCATCAAAAACGTGTTGACCAAAGCCCTACAGACCACCAGTGAGGAAGAATTCTCTTTTGGTCATCCTGGATCCATGAATTATTTGAGTTTGGGTGTTAGACCACATATGAATTATCAAGCTCATGCTACTCCATGTTTTTGCCAAGAATATCATCCATTCATTTAATCTTTCAGCAAATACATTCTAAATGTCAGAGGATAAGTGTTAGAAATCAACAATGACTAAAGTGTGGCTTATACTTTCCTCCAATGTACAGTCTAGTCAAGGAGACAGATGTAAACCAATAAACTTAAAATACAAATGAATTCTGGTAACAAAATGCTACTCTTCTATCTCCTGGGAAAGAAGACTATAGAAGTCAAATTTGCATGTGGGTCTTGAAGGATGACTAAGAGAAGGAATCTGAGGGCCTTCATGAGATGCTTTTTAAAAAATCCAAGTATGCTAAAATGGTATCATTTTCCTGATATGAAAGTCCAACAAAGCTATCAGAATATTGAATTTGTCTTATTTTAAACAAACTGTTGGTAAACCCATTCTGAACCCCAGGAATTTCTAAGCCTTTCTCTTTGAAATGTTCACAGATTATCCTTTGAGAGGTTAATTTTAGATACTGATGTCTAACTCATTATCATATCATGTATGGAATCCATATTCTTCCATCACACACTTTTTTAAACTCTAGCAGTTTTCGGTACTATCAATTCTATCATATATTTACTAGATACAGTATATTTTTTGCCATAGCATAGGACTTGGTTTAAAAACTTATTATTTGCAATGATTAGACAAGTAAGTAGCTATATCCTTGTTTTCGTTGACCTTTTTTGTCCATAACTTTGACTTATTTAATGTCAGATTCTTGTTATGAAGCACTAGCCCCAAGTATGGCATTATTCCTACAAGAAAATTTGTCTTAACCAGGCATGGTGGCATGCCTTGTAGTCCTAGCTACTCGAAAAGGCTAAGGTGGGAGCATCACTTGAGCCCAGGAGTTTGAGGCTATAGGGAGCTATGATCATACCATTGCACTCCAGCCTGTGCAACAGCGAGACCCTGTCTCTAAAAAACTTTAATTTAAAAAGAAAAGAAAATTAGTCCATTTCTAATGATTCATTTTAAGAAGCGGTTTCTGAGTTTTATTCTTGGCTGCAAGCAACAGAATACTACTCTCAATCACATCGATTGACTTAAGCCAAAAGTCCAGAGGCACTGACTTCAGACATGACTGTTCCAGCAACTCAAATGACATTACCAAAATCCAATGTATATTTCTTCCTTTCTTGGCTCTGCTTTCCTAGATTTGACTCTACTCTTACTATGTTCTTCCCTTGGGATCCCCCTGTAACTATCAACAATATCAGGGCAGTGGCTTTCTTATCCAAAAGCAACAGGCAAAGGGACAGTCTGCTTTCTTGACACATCTAACAAAGTCTCAGAATTGAGTCTCAGTCCTAATTGACCTAGGTTACCCATTTCTGACTCTATCACTGTGGTCAGGGATGTGCTGACTGCCCTAAACTAATCAGGACTCACCACTGGAATTCAGGAAAGGATCAACCCCATATAACCCTGTATAACATGATTGGAAAATTTGGAGTAATATTGGAAGCAGGAAGATGAAAATGGATGCCGGGAAGGCAACCATAAATATCTGGCTAAGAAATTTAGAAGAGTAAGAGTAAGAAATCAGCTCTCTCAATATTTTATATAAATTATAGTGTTCATTAATTTCACTCCTTCATTCAACAAATGCATATTAAGTCTCTGCCTTAAGCCAGACACTGTGCTTAGAGTTGGGCCACAAAGATGGATAAGATCGCTGTTGACTCAAGGAATCATGATGCCACGTGATGGCCTTTAAGTCCCTGCCCTCTCTGCTCCTTTGCTTTTCTTAGAAGCTAACTTCATGGCTCACTGAACTGTTTCCATAGAATAATCTTGTCCCAAAGTACCATACATCTGCAGCTAATTCTTAAGTCTCAAGACTGAACACAAGAAACATTGATGAAGTCACTGAGAAAGCTTTGGTTTCAGTGCTCTAAAAGAAAAGCTACTTTCACGTTTACTTAAAAATAATAATAAAGCTACATTCTAAACGTTAAGCCAGAACTGTATAAACTTTTTGCCTCGAGCAGGCAAGTTCAAAAGCCAACCACCATGATTATGCTCTGAAAGATTTTCTTTCTTAAGAGGCCAAGTGCCAATTAGGCAGCAGATGCAGTGGCTGACAGCTCTCCCTGGAGGCTCCCCTGGGCAGCAGGTCACGCAGGCATAGCTTGTGCCTATTTTACAGATATGAAGTTTAGAGCCTCAGAACCCTGATCTACAGAATCCCAGCATCAGAATCACTTGGGAAGAATATTTATGATAATTATTCCTCAGCCTTACCGCAGATCTCTGGATCAGAAAAGTGGGGGGATGTGCAATGTATCAAACCCCACAGGTTTCTCTTATACACACTTATGCCTGAAACCCCTCAGTGTGTGGGCAACTGTCATCTCCTCCTAGAGGTTTTTCTCAGTGCCATTAGACAAGATAATTAAATCCCCATTAAGACTTGACGTTCTGGCCGGGTGCGGTGGCTCACACCTGTAATCCCAGCACTTTGGGAGGCCAAGGCAGGCGGATCACCTGAGGTTGGGAGTTCGAGACCAGCCTGACCAATATGAAGAAACCCTGTCTCTACTGAAAATACAAAATTAATTTAATAAATGGTGCTGGGAAAATTGGCTAGCCATAAGTAGAAAGCTGAAACTGGATCCTTTCCTTACTCCTTATACGAAAATTA
>NW_012101209.1:3457491-3471944 GCF_000951045.1 Mandrillus leucophaeus | reverse complement strand
AAAAAAAAAAAAAAAAGAAAAGACTTGACATTCTGTTAGCAAGGCAAGGCCTTCCCATGGCAGGCTGGAGGGTGAATTTGAGCCAAAGAAAACATCTAAAGTACCTATAATTCCCTGCGCATAAGGTTTTCCCATGAAAACTGGGATGACATGAGCAGTGAACAGGGTCATACTGGCTCAGTGTCATGGCCAAGTGGCTGGATTCAGCTCCTGGGTCCATATACCCTCCTTAGAAAGAAAGAAGTAGACTGTTAGAAGCCATCCCTGCTGGATCTCTTAGGAGCTGGTGGAGCTGGTCTGGGCTTCAAGGCCACCCAGGCTGTGGGCTTTCACCCATTAGCAGTCTGATTCTGTTCCCAGAGTGAGTCAAGTTTTCTTACTGAAGAAAAAGTAAAACAGTCTGTCAGTGAGCTCTCAATTTCTCAATTTGCTTTGGGTTTCTTGGGGAGTTAGGGAGCTCTACCTCCGTGTTCCCCAGTGACTGCCACCCCTGCCAAACAGCTTACTCTGGTGCTAAGAATTCTCTGGTGTGCGGCAGAGGGCCCGGGGCTGGGAATTCCTGGCACATATGTGGGACATTGCTGCAGAAGCAATTCCATCACATCACTTCTCAGCTCACAGACCACCCAAGAATTGACATGCATTATTGCATGTGACTTGTGAAATGTGTGTGTTGAACAAGGAAAATTCAAGAAGCAACGTTTTCAGATTATGTGATAAATTTCAGTTATATTAAACTCTACCTCAGAGATTTTTTTCATGGATGTTTGTTCTGCTATAGCTAACCTTGAAAATGATGGGCAGGCTCTCATTTGAAACTAAGAGAAGAGATTGGGCCTATTTTTTTATGGCTGCCATGGTCATTGATTGTCATCTCATTATCTTTATAGCCAGCTAGGTAACCCAGATGGCAAATAGGCTTCTGTGCCTACTTGCCAACTTCTGTTGTTTGGAACAGCATAGAACAGGGTTTGCAGATTCTGAGACCTGCTCATTGAGAAATAAGTCATCAAATAATGATGTCTGCTGCCAAGGGGCCAGGAGAGAGAGGTGGCAGTCCCTCGCTTCTGGGGTTTACCTTCCCTCTTCCCTCCTCCAAGTCGCCCCTGGCTGAGATTGTTCTTTGTTGGTTGTGAGATTGGTGGATTACCAAATTTTTCTTTGCTAAAGCTCAGAGGGTCCCTAGAGAATGCAGCTGTGGGATTTAGCCTGTTGACGTAGGAGAGGAACTGTCCAGAAATGTTCCATCACCTGCATCCTTTATTTGTGTAGTAGCATCTCAATCTCTCAGTCGCTCAGGGTCCCTCCTTCCATTCGCTTTGTAAACCAGTCTTGTCAATTCTCTTTTGAATCTCTGAGACCATCAACTCACCTTCACATCTGCATTTGCACCAGTGTTATCTTAACTCACACTTTCACAACCTCATTTGTGTACCAGTGAAACACTGTTCTCTCTTGCTTGCTTGTCTCCAGTGTCCCCATGTCTGATCCCTCTTTCAGCAAGGCAAAGGACAGTGGCTCCTACTTCTAGATGTGCATGAGTCTCTTGAAGAGCTTTAAAAAGAACAGATTTAGGGGCCTCTGGCCAGACTGGGAGAGTAAGCATTGCCAGAGATGGAGTCTGGGAATCTGTATTATTTTATAACAACTCCTCGGAAATTCTAATGTGAGCAGCTCCTCATGGGCCCTCTCCACCATCTAGTTAGGCAACCACTGGCTCAGGCTGAAAACTACAGGCTTTGGGTTTTGGAAATCGAGACTATGAATCTTGATTTCATCTTACGATCTGCGTGACCTTGAGCATCTTCAAAGCTGGTAGGCAACTGTGCTACCTTATTAGTGAGGGGAATAACAGTTACCTTGGAAGCTTTTTGGGAAGATGAAGTAAGAAGATGCATATAATGTGCCTGGCACATGGTCTGTGCCCAGAAAAGGGCAGCATTTATTCTTCTGAATAACCTTATCCCTGTTACCAGTATTTTTAAACAGAGTAGATCATGGCTTTTGCTCAAACATGTGACTGTCCCTTTGTTACAGACAGGAGGACAGTGACAGTCCCCAGCATGTCATTCAAGGTCCAGCCCCACATGGCCTTCTCACACATTCCACACCCTGGCTCAGCAGCCACACTGGCCTCTTGCTGACCAGTCAGCTCATCATTTCCTTTCCCTGCAGTTCCTCTTTCCTCTATCTGTAACCTTCTCTCTTCTCTACCTGCAGAACCCTTCTAATCCTTAAGGAGAACTCCCTGCCTCTTCCCTTGGGAAGTTGTTCTGACCACTTGAGTAAATAGAATAGCTTCCTCCTCTTCCCCCATTAAAGCACTTGGCCCACCTTGGTTTTGTGTCTCTATGCATGTCCCCCATCACTGGCGTCTCCTCGAAGGCACAGATTGTGACCCATGGGTCGTTAGATACAGTCTGTTCATTCACCAAATAATTACAAATACGTTCACAAAGCCACTTCAGTCACAAGTGTGAAGCCTGAAGTGTGAGCTTCAGGGTCTAGTTCCCCATGGTGTCCCACATATCACTGTTGGTTTCAGAGGCATTAATAATGGGAAGAGAATAGTGAATAGGATTCTCTCACTGTGGATTCTATAGTCCTTCTTAGATCTAGAACTCTGTGGTTCTAGGAGATGGCCCCTTTGACTCCTGCTACACACACTGTCAGTAACATTCTGCTAAAAAGCAGCTTAGTAGTATTGGGCTGATTAAAGGGGAATAAAGGGACACATATGCATTAAACATGTACTACAAGACTGAGCATGCTGGCTCACGCCTGTAATCCCAGTGCTTTGGGAGGTCGAGGCGGGTGGATCACTTGAGGTCAGGAGTTCGAGACCAGCCTGACCAATATGGTGAAACCCCATCTCTACAAAAACACAAAAATTAGCCAGGCATGGTGATGCGTGCCTATAGTCCCAGCTACTTGGGAGGCTGAGGCAGGAGAATCGCTTGAACCCAGGAAGTGGAGGTTGCAGTGAGCCGAGATTGTGCCATTGCACTCTAGCCTGGGCAACAGAGCGAGCCTCCATCTCAAACAACAACAGCAACAACACCACCACCACCATCTACTATGTGCCAAGCACTGTTCTAGATGCTGGCACATTCTAGATTCTGCAGTGCACGGAACAACGTCCCTGTCCTCAAAGAGCTTACATTTTAGTCAAGGGAGATGGTACACAAAATAAATAAACACAATATTTATGTCTTGTTTATTAATTGTGTTAATGATGATGAGTGCTGTGAAGAAACTTAAAACTATATAAGGGAACAGAGGGATAGGGTGGAATTTTATACAGGCAAGTCAGGGAATACCTCCCTGATAAGGTGAGATTTAAGCAGATATTTGAATGAAGGGAGAGAGTGAGCCGTGTGTATATCTTGGGAGTGAGTAATCCAGATGGAAGGAACAGTAACTGCAAAAGCCCTGAGGCATGGGAGATATAAACCAGGGAAGCAGGGTTGATGGCACCCATCTGTATTCGCAGCTACTTGGGAGGTGGAGACAGGAGGACTGTTTGAACCCAAGAGTTTGATTCCAGCCTGGGCAACATAGTGAGACCCCATCTCTTAAAAAAAATAGACCAGCAATCAAACCAGGGGCTTTGGAATCAAAAGGATGTATTTTAGCTCTATGCCCTGCCTTGGAGCAAATATTTAACTTCTCTGCACTATTCCTCATCCCCTATCCAGAATGATAATGACACAAAGTTATTTTTTCTGGTTCCTTAAGAAGATTTAATACATGTTATTCCTGACACATGGCAGGCACTTGGTATGCTGGTGCCCTTCTCTTCTCCCAGACTCTCCATTCATTCTGAAAGCCTCCACATAATGCTAACTGTGGTATCTGGCATATACAGATGCTCACATATTTGCTTGTAAGAACTGCAAAGGAGCACTTAGCTAAAAATGCTTCTCTTTTATAACAGGTATGCTTCCTTTGCCACCTCCATTAAAAATGGCATTCACAAAGCCATTTCAGCCATATATCACTGTTGGCTTCTAGAAGCATTGACAATGGGAAGAGAAGAGTGGGCAGGATTCTCTGAATGTGAATTCTGCAATTCCTCTGCGATTTTAGGAGATGGCCATTGCATGCTCATTAGCAGTAACATCCTGCTAAAAAGCAGCTTAGTAGTTTTGGGAGTGATTCCAGAGGAATAAAGGAATTCCATGTAGCCTCCCTGGTGATTAAGGAGGGCATGAGCTATACTGGGGTAGCCAGAGGAATGTCCACAACTGTTTCTCTGTCTTTGATTGGCCAACTCTTCCTCATGTATTAAAAGAAGCCTTCTCTGACCTTATCTCTTATAGCTTTTTCTTTTGAATAAGCAATACGTATGATTCAAAACTCAAAACAACATAAAGTATACATTGAGGAATCTTTGTTCCACCCCGTCCTTGTCTTTCTTTTTATCCCCTGAAGGTAAATGCTTTTCTTTCTTTCTTGTTCCTTCCAGAGTTTCTTTATACAGATGTAAACAAAACTGAATATACATTATTATTTTACTCCCTTTCTTAAAATGAATGTGTATTCTATGTATTTATGGTTGTGTGTGTGTGTATTTTACCTTGCTCTTTTTGCTTAACAGAATGTCAAGGGTATCAATCCAGGTCAGTGCATAGAGAGCTTTCTCAGTCCTTATTACAGGGGCATGGTATCCATCAGAAGACGTACCATAGTTAATTTAACTATTTCCTTCTAACAAAGGTTGGTAAACCAAGTCTTGAAAAGATTATCCTTGCCAGCCCTGTACTTACTATACTATTTCATAAAAACATTTGGGCCTCTCACTAAAGCTGATAGGGTTTTTGAAAGTAGAGGCTGTGGTTTTATTTATATTTATATCCATAGCACCTCGACAAAACCTGAGGACACAAGACAAGCAAAAACAAACATGATGCCTTGCTTCATGGTGGGACTTACAACATGCAGGGAGAGATCATTGTTTTTGGAACTCACACCAATAAATACAGAACTATAATTGTTGATAAGTTATATAAAGGAAAGTACAGGGGATTGTAAGAGCATAGACTAGGGTGATGTCTTTGGATCTGGTGTGAGAGATGTCAAGAAGGACTCCTCCATGAAGTTGATGTTTGAACTAAGGACATGATGATAAGGGGCAGATAACAAGAGGTAGAGAAGCAGTAGAGGAAGATGTCATAGACAGAAGGAATAGCATATGCAAAGGCCCTGTGGTTGAAGGGAGCACTGCATATTTAGGGAAAGGGGAGGAAACAAACTTGGCTGAGCAGAGAGCATGGCACATGGTAATACTGTAGAAGGAGACAGGCAAAAGCATGTGGGGCATTTGATCTTCCTCTGAGAGCAATGTGAGGGCATGTAAGGAGAGTGACATGGTCTTGTTTTAAAACAGTCATTCTAGCCACCAGGGAAAAAAACAGGCTGCAGGATGGGAAGAGTCCAGAGCTTGGAGTAGGGTGTTAATGATAGTGATGAAGAGGAGTCGACAGACTTTGGAGATGTTTCAAAGCAAACGTGACAGGTCTGTTGATGAACTGACCATCTGAGGTGTGATGAACAACTTCTAGGATGCTGGCGGCTAGAGAAATAGGATGAATAATGGGCTCCTTCACTGATATCAGAATTCCCAGAAGCCTAGATTTGGAGGAAAAGATCTTGAGTTCAACTTTTGACATATTGAAGTTGAGGTCCCTTTTCTTTTGAGAAAGTCAGGAGGAATCTGTAGGAAGTAAGATATACATCCTGGAGCTTAGAGGAGGGTTCTGAGCTGAAATGTGGGCGCCTTTGTGTGTAGGAGATAAATGAAGTGTTAGAGTTAGAGGAGATTCCCTAGGGAGAAAAAAGAGAATGAGACCTGAAGAGGGTCTAAGGTAAGCCTTGGGTCTCTCCTATGGTCAGTGGACAGGTAGAGGAGGAGGAGGAGCAGCAACATGCATAGGAAAGAGGTAGCCAGGATCAAAGGAGGAAGACCAGGAGGGTGGTGCCATGGAAGCCAATGGAAAGAGATAGCACAAAGTGAACAGTATGTGTCAATTGGTTGATGATCTCACATGCAAGGCCATTCATCTTTCCTCCACCTAGTCCCACTTTCCATGTATTGGTTCATTTGGCTCTGAAAGCTCTTTCTCTATAGGGAGGCAGGTGTGTAGAAGCCTTCTTTTTATCTGTCTGTCATTTTTGGTGTCCTGAGCTAAAGGGTTATGTTGAACTCTGTTTTCCTTTCACAGATGACTACAGTCATCCTTAGGTGACACATTAGTGTGGGTGACCTACACCTAGAAATGTGGTACATTTCAAAATGTATAGAGGGTTAGATAGCTCCTTCTCTGTGCTAAAATCAGGTAGTTTACACTAATTAGGTAAGAAAATAACCACGTTCAGCCAAAGACAATGGGGAGCCATAAGTACAAAATATATTCCATCGTTTTTATCTGTGTTTCCATATAATCACCTGCCCTTCAATTACATTTTTTTTATTTTTAGAGCTAAAAATAGATCAGAAAGTTTTGCTTATTACATTTTCTAGGAAGACTTTGTCAGATCTAGTTTTTAAAAACTTTTTGTAGATTTATTCCATTTAAAATTAATTCTTTCCTCTTCAGGATTCTGAAGATAACATCAACTTTTTTTTTTTTTTTTCAACCTGTATTTTCACGGAAGTAGAATCCAAAGGTACCTGCTTAGGATAGCTTTTTCCTTTAGCAGAAATAAGCAGACTAGCTGAGCAGCAGAAAAATCACTCATTATATTCTGAAAAATCACCAATAATTGTCTGATAGATTGCTTTATATACAATGACCTGCTTTCCTCCATGCCTAAGACTGAAAGTCTATCTTTAAATGAGGTTAGGAAGGAGTTATTATTATTTAGGATGAGAAAGCACCCAGGAAAGAGGAATGACAGTGGATGGAAAGTCATCAAATGGATGAGAATTCACAGTGTGATAGGGCAAAAATGGAGGGAGAAAAGAGCGAGAAATGGCTTGGTGTTTCACTCACTCAGAATCAGTTATATCTTTGTACATAACTAACATCTCAGAGAATCACACTCTTCTTAAAATGCCAGTTCTTTTTCTGTTATGTCAAGAGACATTGGCATTTAAATTCAGGAATCCTATTATATGATCTTACTACTCAGTTATTCACAAGTAGAATTTCATCTTTAAAATAGTCAAAATAATTTTGGCCATATTTGGTCTTCCAAGAAAGCCATAAAATGAACAATGCCAGTAACAATTATGAAACTAAATTGGCCTTATAAGAATAAAAAAATCAATTTTGCAAGTTTATATTCACAATGACTAATTTCCATATAAATGATCTGACTTTATCCAGTCTAAAAAATGTGCCTGTATTCTCTTGCTTTTTTATATTTGCAATTCTCGAGGTGTACTTAGGTGGAAATATTTGAAGGCATGTTGATATGTGTTGCAGTATTGTAATTCTAATTATTTCTCTCTCTCTCTGTCTTTTTTTTTTGGCAGTATATCAGTTACAGCAAGAGGCACCTCGTCCCAAGAGAATCATTTGTCCTCGGGAGGTCAGTACTCAGCTATTTCCAATACACCTTGTTAAATATGATGAATTGTCAGCACTACATAGAGAGTGGAGGGATTTCAGGTTTCCTGGGAGTTGATTTCTATTAACGTTTGTTAGAGTGTCGAAAAATTTAACATCTTCATAATCTATATTTTGACATCAGACATTATTTAAAAAATACTAACAAACCAACTTGGATTCAGATGTCTCCTATTTTTAACCATTACCGAGACAAATTAAACAACCTTTGTAAACACCAAAAAATGTGTATTCTGGATGTTTTCTTTGTTAATATCCTTTCGATTCTTTTAGCATTTTTTATTATGAAATGCTTACAGTAGAGAAAGTACAGGGAATAATAAACCTCTGGGTATTTTCAGTGCCCATAGTTAGTAAATCTTTATGCTTGGTCATATTTACATGACATTTTAAAATAATAAAGGCTGACAAAAAAGTGATGAGATTTTAATTCTAACTTTCCTTAATTCACTAATCAGTTCTCTGAGTGTGGGATGCCAGCAAGATTTGAAAGGCAGGACTAAGGCTCTATTTTCTGTTTTTATTCTGATCAGTTTCTTTAATAGCATACTTAATATCCTTCAAATCAAAGGCCCCTGGGTCCTTGCTTATTTTTGTCATCACTGGGATTAGATATAGAGCTGCGGATAGCTTTTAAAGTGCCATGCATGCCTTATCAAGAGGGAAAGGCTCCAATTCCAACACTCTTGAGATTCACTCTTGAACATTAGTACTTTTTGGATCAGGTTTTGAACCTGTTTCAAAGACTTATGTCCATGCATACCCATACTCAGAGCCAAGTTATCATGGTTTAATACATTTTTCTATGTAAAATTTTACATCTGTTGAAGGGCAATGAAATTCATCAGGTCATCTCAATTTTAGGACACAGTAGACTTTCTCATCCCAGGCATATGACTGGAGAGGAGGAAATATCTGGTGCTTAAGGAAAAATCCAGGATGAGTTCCATTTATTTCATACTCTGATCTTGTCTTAACTCTGGGGTCAATATATTCAAATAATATATTCAATAATATTTGTTATTCAGTAACCAAATCCAATAATATTCAATATTTTTTCAAATGAGAGAAAAATAGGATAAATACAAATTTTTGAATGAGATGCACTAAATAAGAATGTTCTCAGTGCAAATTAAGACACAAGTTGCTAAAGTTTCCTTCACTCCTGCTTTTTATTGAGTGTTTCTCCATCAGAAAAATTATTGCCTTGTGTAAGGAAGTAGAGGAATTTAAATGTCTCAATGAAAAAAAATTTGTAAAATTAGAATACAACTAAAGACTCTATCTAGGGGCATTAATAAAAAGACACTAGGCAAGGTCAGGCACCAGAACTTGAAATGCAAACAGATAGCAAATAGTCATTCATTTATCTGTTTATTCTGTAAATATATATGGAGAGCCTACTCTATTTGAGCTGTGGGGAATATAGCAAAGGACTTGGCTGTTGGCATTTTGAATATTATAATAAAAGACAACAAAAGTATGATGTAATTAAATATATATTTAAGATTTTGTCTCTGTATAGTGTGTGCGTGTGTGTGTGTGTGTGTGAAACAGAAAGAGAGAGAGAGAGAGAGAGAGAGAGAGAGAACATCTCTCAGTTTCTCAAAATCCTTGGAACCATGTCAGTTGTCCCTTAAGGCAGGTGGAGTGTTAGCAGTGGAGGTAGGCAATTCGGATTATCCATGTACAGACTCTCCCTAGAGTTCCGCTGAAACGCTTCTGCCATCCAGCGGGCTGAGGGTCCACTGCGTATCTGTTTGCTGTTGCAGTGCCATCACCATCTGCTGTGACTAAAGGATATGATGTCCATGTCTCTTCTTTCCCCTCTTGTCTGCCTGTTAAACCATGCTCTTCACCTTTTGACCTTACCAATTTGATATCTTAGTGAGGGATGTCTGGTCAATGCTTGCTTTCCTCTAGAATTCCATATCCCGTTTCTGCCACGAAACCTAACATGAAATGGAGATTCATCAGCTCCCTTGCCTCAGCAGGCAGCATGGGGCCCATCCAGCCAGGCAGGTGTCAGATAGTAACAGGTCAAGTTTGCCTGAAGAACAGGTGCTGCTCAGATGAGTGTCTGCGGGAGTAGCTTCAGTTCCCTTTGTTCTCTAGTTTGTCCTCCAGTTTGATGTTATCTGCAGATAATTACTGCCCAAATTCCCAAGCCTCCCAGCAGCTGGCCTCCTGCAAGTGAAGGCACCACTTTCTCTTGCTTGATGGTGAAACAGTTTCCCCTACTACAGATGGTGTTTAGTCATACGTCTTGTTGTCTTGTAACACCTCCATGCTTGGGAGACATGCCTAATGAAGACAGAAAGCCTTTCTGTGTGAGTTTGTGGCCAGAGAGATTGAAGCTTTATTTACACATTTACATAAAGCAGTAAAGGCTGTTTAAAACAATGAGTTATTTTTTCTATGTACGTTTTCCTGTTACATCTCATTCCTTAGCTAAGAGCCCACATCTTCCTCTTCTACACAGCTCTGGGCCCTTTTTCTTGGTCTTCAATCCATCTCCTCCCAGCTACTCTTCCCTGGTCCCTAGCATGGTAGCTCCAGTATACTCAATCTCTGTTGTTTCTCTGATGACTCATACCTTCCTGGGCTGTGGGCCTGTCCCAGGTTAGGACCTGCCAGTTCCACATGATAAATACCCACATTAGAGCACCAAGCAAAGTGTGCAATTATAGAGATGTGGAACACTGTCCCTCTAGGGTATAGACGTAGGCCAGTCTGCCTTGATACATGGTGGTTATAAACAGATACCAACTACCTAGTAGAATTTGCTAGGGAGCTGGGTGAGTCAAGGGTACAGACTGATTCAGCAGGCAAAATCCACATACTTATCGAATCCAGGAAAGCAGGGAGCTCAGCTGCAGAGTCAGCTTGGACTTGTTTTGACTTCTTGCTCCACCACTTTCTAGCTACCTGACACAGAGCCAACCACTTACTCTCTCAGGGAGATTAAGGCCTAACCCAAGGATAAGCACCTACTTTGCAGGGTTGCTATAAATGGCATATGTGGGTCAAGTGTCCAATATGGTGCCTGCTGCATAATGGGTACTCAGTTATTGTTCATGATTCATGGCAGAGTCAGAAACCTGTGAAGAACAGGCTCTGAGCTGGTCATTAGGGACAGAGTCAAAGTGATGACAGTGTGCTCTGAATGTAAGGGTAAGAGGCAGTGATCAAGAAGAAAGCAAGATGCCTAGGTCAGGAATTAAACCACCAGGAAGAAAGATACTGAGGATGAAGAACAGAAGGTACAAGCAGCTGAACAACAGCTCTGGCGCCAATTAAGCCAGGCAGGGTCAGGTCCTGAAATAACAGTTCATTGCTTTCTTGAAGCTTTACCACTGCAAATTAGTATTTATTGAGCAGCTGCAGCACCTGGTGCTCTGCTGGCATTTCCTCAACACTCCATGCCAACAGATGCAAAACATCTTCCCATATGCAGAATTCTCGCTGCTTTTTCTGTCAGCTATCAGTCAGTCACATCATAAGCATTTATTAGTTACCAAATGTGTGCCTGGGTTGTCTGTCACAAACTGTGTGGAATATTGACTCTCAAATTTATTTCTCTAGCCAAGACCTCTACCCGGGGCTCCAGACACCTCTATCCACCTGTCCACTGGACCTCCTCAGGTCGCTGTCTCACAGGCCACCACCAGCCTCATGTTCAGAATAGAACTAGGCCCTGCTCCATTGGATGGCACCTAACTTCAGACACCTGTACTTCTCCCTTCCCTACCCTCACCCCTTTCTCCTCCATTCTTAGCATCAAGTCTATCTCCAAGTATATCTTGCATTATCCACTGTACTCTATCCCCATGAATGTTGAGTGGTTTGGGCCGTTGTCATTTCTTGCCTGGATTTCATTGCAGATAAGGAACCTCCCACCTGATCCCCCTGCTTCCGCTCCTCGCAGGTTCCCTGCAGCTCACGTGTGCACATACACACACACTCCAGTCACCAGACAGGAGCCCAGATCATCGTCGTTAAATACAAATTGGACCCTTCAATAGCTTTCTGTTCCTCTTAGAATAAAAGCAAATTTCTTGCCGTGCCTATGAGCCATAGTTTGCCTCCTGCATCTGTCACTGCCCTGTCTGTACCATTCTTCTCCAAGTGCACTGCCTTTTAGCCCCACTAGATTCTATTCCCATTCATTTAAAAAAAAAAAAAAAAGAAAGAAAGAAAGAAAAAGAAAAAACCACTGTTGCTATTACTGGATCTTTGCACTTGCCCTTTGCCTGAAATTCTCAGACCCAGGTTCTCTGCACATCTAGGTTTCAGGTCAAATTTCACATAATAAGAGGCCCTTCCTAAACTCCATAAAAAAGTAGCACCTCCCGAACCCTTGGAGCTTCTCTGTCATATCGCCTTTTTTATTGTGTCTGTGGCACTTCATATACTCTCTGATACACTTTCTTAACATATTTGATTGTTGCTTGTATATGTCTCTCCAGGAGAATACAAGCTCCAGAGACTTCATCAGTCTTAATCATAGGTATATCCTTAGCAGTGAGCATAGCCAAGCAACAGTGGGGAATCAGTAAATAAATAAGTAGTTTTCAAAATGATGAAAAAAAGGGTAGCGATTGCTAGCATAAGGAATTTGGGATTCTCAAACTATTACTAATAGCATATCAGATTTACTCAATGCTGTTATTAGGGTAGTGAGCTAGACTTTTGGCAGTTGTTAAGGTACTAACTTAAACACAGACTAAAATTTTTTCCTGGACTAATCCAAGTTTCTTCTTGGCCTCTCCAAAAGGCCAAAATGGCAAGATTTACTTGTGTGACTCATTGAAAGTCAAGTTCCCCTAAAATTACCTCAAGCCGACACTAAATAAGCAGAAGTTCTTTTGTGACTGTAAATGATTTGGTGTCATTTGCCTCCTTTGAAATTGCTATAGTGAACATGGGATTATAAAAAGCAATTTCAAAAAAGGAAAATACAATGGCATAATATTATTTCAAATTGTTCTCCATTTGATATAGCTTCTTTCCTTCTCCTTGCTATGGAATAGTCTATTTTGGAAAACTTTTTAAATGCAGAAATGGATGGTAGAGATTTCTAGCATTCATGATCAGAATCAGCTTTTTCCTTGATGATCAGAAGTTAGGCCAAGTACTGACGGCAATGGGCAATCTTCTTTTTTTTCTTTTTCTGAGACAGGGTCTTGCTCTGTTGCCCCCAAGCTGGAGTGCAGTGACGCGATCTTGGCTCACCACAGCCTCTGCCTCCCAAGTTCAAGTGATTCTCCTGCCTCAGCCTCCCAAGTAGCAGGGATTACAGGTGTACCCCACTGCACCTGGCTCATTTTTGTGTGTGCATATATGCATATCTATATCTATATCTATATCTATATCTATATCTAGATTTTTTTTTTTTTTAAATAGAGATGGGGTTTTACCATATTGGCCTAGCTGGTCTTGAATTCCCAACCTCAGGTGATCTGCCTGCCTCGGACTTCCAAAGTGCTGGGATTATGGGCATCAGCCACCACACCCGGCCAGCAGTGGCCAATCTTAAGTTGGAGTAGTATCTCACTACCTTATTTTACCTTCCAGTGAATTGTATTCATTTTTTAAACAATGCTTTAAGTGTTCCTACCCTCTTTTATGCATTTTCTTTGCTGGTTTTTGGTGTTCTAAATATGTACTGCTTTTACTCTTTTCTATCTTTATTTCTAAAAACTGTTCCTGTAAGCCTTCAAAAGCATTCCATTTCTTCATTATGCTTTTTAAAGTTGTATTAATCATATCTAGACTTCACAATCTTGTAGCTTGAGGGCATTTATCTTGCCTTAGGCATGTCTGGAAGATCTTAACAAGCCATATTGATTGACCATATCATTTTCAACTAACTCAATACATTTTGAATCACAGATTTTAAGTGAATTCTGAGGGATTTTCTACTATTCCACAGTTCTTTCCCTTTTCTTCTTTTATTTATTGAAATAAATGTTTTAAAACAAAGTGCATTTGGGGGAATGTGAAAACTCTACTGATTTAAGACATCTCGACAAGGTACGTCTTAAAGTAATGAGATTGATTCTACAAACCACAAATAAAAATCAATCTCATTACCTTTTAATTGGCTTTATGTGTAGTAATCAGAAGGCTGTTTCTTCCCTTGCAGAAAAAATATTCCTATTCTTTTCATCCTAGACTTTCTCCACTTGTCTCTTTTTTTCCCCCTTTATGTTGACACAATCAAGAATGAAGGACTTTCCCATCGTTATTCTTCCAGGCTGTCACCTCACTCACTAATGCCGTCTGCCCTTTTTCTTGATGCAGTTTTGTTCCGAACTGGACTTGCTTTGGGTTTAGACTTGATGTAGTACAGGAGAAAAATCTAGTAAAACCAATGTTAGAAACAAAATTTTGACATACGATTTTTTTCCCCTAAAGATAGAACCAAATGTTTTCTGCTTTAAAAAAAAAAAAAAAAAAAAACTAAACTAAAAACTTTCTTTTTTATTGACAAGTACTGTGAGCTACCAAAATGCATACTCCCCCTGCCCCCAAATTCACTCTTTTTGGAATACTTTGAACTTCTTCTAAAATAATACAGACCCCGCAAGTGTGCACCTAAACATATTTAGACATTTCCAAGGTGAAATCATAAGCACTGGGTAAGGGCTGTTGAGACCAAGCTGTTATGGAGTTCAGAGCCAAGGGGAGCAGGTGAGGTGAGCTAGAGAGGGCCACCAGAGAACAGTGCATGTGCCAAGACATAAGATGAGGCAAAAGTAGAATGAGGAGAATAAATGGGAAATTAAACAGTGATTGATAATAGGCAAAGTTTCTGGAGAAGATTCTTTAATCTCTCTGGGTGATTTTTATTTCTTTTTTCTCTTCTCTTCTCTT
>NW_012101209.1:3452800-3457116 GCF_000951045.1 Mandrillus leucophaeus | reverse complement strand
CCTATGACAGCTGGAACCCAAGATCCCATTACTCGTTGATCTCAGGTGGTGGTGGTAGTGAGAGTGGGGATCCAAACTGAGACACAATGGTTATGCGGAGACACTGGCTTTTGTAACACCAGCCTTACTCATCCAAACACAGCGTAAATGTCACACCTCCATAGGAGTTGCTACCTACAGCAGCCCCATATTAAGTCTGCTCTGTGACTCAGAGGTCAGGTCCCACAAGTTTTGGGGTGTAACCAGGGTTATCCAGGAAAAGGAGCAGGTGCATAATGCTGGAGCTATAGTGAGGATTTAAAGACATGCTTCACTTTTTGCTCATCTGGTTAAACTGTAACTGAGAAATAAAGCTGATGAAGGCAGGTTATACTTGGCTCCAGATAAGCTGTGTCTCCTACTGGAGTGTGGCCTGTCCAACCGAGCACTGAGAGGCTTGGACGTAGATTTCTGACCTTGATTCTGCTTTCCATTGGAAAAAATGTGGATGATGCAATCTCAGACAGCCTCAATTTTAATATGACTACACTGAATGATATTACCTAATTATTTACTCATTGTCAGTCTTTTAACAGAAATGACAGCTATCACATAAGGAGTACTTCCTGTGCCCTGAGCACCGGCTTCATAGTTTTTACAGACGCTACTCCCACCACAATCCCATGGGGCTTGTTATCCCTCTCACTTTACACAGGAGGAAATGAGACAGGAAGCACAAGAGGGGCAAAGGCCAGATTCCAACCCAGACAGTTCATATCTATGGCTGGGCTTCTAATCCAGTGAGTGACAGAGTGTGATCCCAGCATCAGCTGGGAACAGGTGAGAAATGCAGGTTCTCAGGCCCATCCCACATGTCCTCAGTTACAAACCCTGGAGATGGTACCCAGCAATCTGTGTTTTAGCGAGCTTTTCACGGGATTCTGATGCCCCCTCAGGTGTGAGAACTACTGTTCTAAGGACTGTGCTTGCTTCTCTCTGCTTTCTATTTCATCCTTCCTCCCTAATCCCTAGGGATAGAAGACTCAAGATGTTCTTGCCTCCTGGTAGTGCTTGCTATTTGCTTAGCACTCGTGCTAGACTATTCATGGATTTCAGTGTAGGCACCCATAGCCTTCTTTATTTTTCCCAGATGTACTTCCTCCTAGATGTTATTTTCCACCCTTTAAAAATATTTTGTCTTTCTTCTTTGCTATTTCAAACTTTCCTATACTCTCTTATGCTGCAGAGACCAAATGTGAATCCTGCTTGTAAGGGTGGGGTCAGTACTTGATTAAGCCTGATCTCCTACCTCTACCCTCTTGTTTTCTGGTATTATACTTCTAATGTTATGTTTGTGTTACTAATTAACAAAGCTATTTCAAATTCAGGGTTTTTTGTTTGTTTGTTTCTTTGAGACAGAGTCTCACTCTATTGCCCAGGCTGGAGTGTAGTAGCATGATCTCGACTCACTGCAACCTGTGCCTGCCAGGTTCAAGCCTCCTGCCTCAGCCTCCCTAGTAGCTGGGATTACAGGCATCTGTCACCATGCCTGGCTAATTTTTTTATTTTTAGTAGTGACAGGGTTTCACCATGTTGGCCAGGCTGGTCTGAAACTCCTGACCTCAGATGATCCATCTGCCTCACCCTCCCAAAGTGCTGGGATCACAAGCGTGAGCCAGCACGCCCCGCCTCAAATTCAGTCTTAATATGAGGATTCATGTTCATTCATATTCAGCATATACTATGATGAATTCCAGCTCTTTTGGGATCTTTTAGGTGTTTTCCTTATCTGTGGCTATGCACAAATCCTTGCTAGATTTCCTCCTGCTTTTAATGGACTCTTGCCTCAATGAAAATACTAAATTCATTATCATATATCAGAAATGCTTTAATTGCATTTGTTTTCCAAGATGCTAGTTTCTTCACTCAGTCCATCCTCTGTGTGCTTAATGAGCATTTCTCAGTTCAGGATTTTAGATAACGAATTTGCTAATAAAAGCCAGTCCAGAGCAGGTGCTCTCCCAGGCCCACCTCCTTGCCTCGGTCTACCACTTGCCTGGCATCTGGCTGATGCTGACTGAGCCATTGGTAATAATCTTCTTTGGCTATGTCCTTTAGCAAATCACAATCTCACTTGACATTAGCTCTAAGTACACCACGTCTCTGTCTGGTTGGACAGAATAGCAAGCTTTGCTTCAATGATGGTATCTTTTTCTTCCTCCTTATTTACATGGCCAGTGTCATTTCCCCATCTTCTGTGGAAAGAAATTAAATAGCCTTGGCACAGCCCAACAAAGGCATATTTGGTTGCCATCCAGCACCTTGCATCCTTCTAGGTAATTACGCATCGATTGTTTGATGTATGTTCTTGGATCTCCCTGGGTATTTCTACCAAGTCTGTAATTACACTACTCTGGTTGTCCTTTTGCTCTGTCATGGTTCTCAGGGTTCCATGGCTTCTCAAACACCAGGCTTAATGATGCTTCATCAACACCTTTCAATTCAAGGATGCAGCTCAGACTCCTTAGTGTTTCATTAGTCTCAGTTGCTTAAAAATGTAATTCGCCATTTTCTGTCTCAGTTCATTGTGATATGTTGGCATCAGTATGCCGTAGCTTAAAAATTAATGATTCTCTTCTCCAACTGCATTAAAAGATGAAAGAGCATGAACAAGGAATGATTTGACCCACCATTAAATAAAAAGGCCTTTGAGGCATTGGCAAGCTCTGTGTTTTGAGCTAACAATAAGATGTCCTGAAACTGGTTTTTGGAGAATGGACCCTCATGCTTTTTAGTCTAGCATAGGCGTTGGTCAGCTATATCCTGGAGACTGTTTTGGTAAATAAAGTTTTATTAGAACACAGCAATTACTCATTCTGTTATATATTGTCTATGGCTGCTTTCATGCTACCATGGCAGAGCTGAGTACTTGAGACAGAAACTATATGATCCCAAGCCTAAAATATTTACTTTATAGCCCTTGCTAGAAAAAAGTTTGCTGACCCCTGGTCTTACGCTAAAAGTAACTTTAAAGAGTGAGTTAGGCCAGGCACAGTGGCTCATGCCTGTAATCCCAGCACTTTGGGAGGCTGAGGCAGGCAGATCACGAGGTCAGGAGATTGAGACCATCCTGGCCAACATGGTGAAACCCCGTCTCTGTTGAAAATATTAAAAAAATTAGCTGGGTGTAGTGGCACATGCCTGTAGTCCCAGCTACTCAGGAGGCTGAAGCAGGAGAATCGCTTAAACCCAGGAGGCAGAGGTTGCAGTGAGCTGAGATCGCACCACTGCACTCCAGCCTGGAGACAGAGCAAGACTCCATTAAAAAAAAAAAAGGAAAGAAAGAAAGAAAAAGAAAGAAAGAAAAAAAGACTGGGTTAATATATGTAAAGCACTTAGAACCATGCCTGACATTTATATATCAGAAGCATTGGTCTTTAATTTCTACCATCTCCCAAGTACTACATAAATGTTAGTGGGGAAAAATAAGGAGTTTCAGCCTTGGAATTTAGGATGAATTTGATCCCAAGCCATTTTGAGAGATGATTTGGCCTTCATGTTTAACTTGCATAAATTGATGAAAGAGGCCAAAGCAGTTACAAGAAGCAGGTGTTCTTTGACCTGCTTTCTGACGGTCACTTTCTCCCCATCAAGAGATGGAAGCCTGTTAGCAAAGGTGGCACAGCGCTCCATCAACAGGAAGTTAAAGGGGTGCGTGGGATCTGTTTATTTGGTAGCAACATCTGAACATGGAAGCCAAACTGACTTTAATTTCAGGAACAAGGCTGGTATTAGCATCCTGTATGTTCTTGAATTCTGATTAATAATTTGTATGCCAATGCCTTTGAGGAAAGAGTGCTACATCTGCAGTTAACTCTGAAGTCTGTTGTTTTTAAAGTTGGATTGATGAATGGATAGAGGAATGAAAAAATATATATGCTATAAAGCAAGAATAGTAAAAATGCTGTAGAATCTAGATGATGTGTATATGGGTGTTTACTGTAAAAGTCTTTCAACCTTTCTGTATGTATGAAAATTTTCGTTATAAAACATCAAGAAGAAAAAATGAAGACTGTGTGAGAAGAGTGGCAGAATGTGCTCTGGCCCATGGAACAAAGACATTCTCTTGGGTGCACAACCCTGACAGGCAGGAGGATGGCTTGGCATGAGAGCTGTTGGAAACACTATAAGCCATGCTCAAGAATTTTTAATGTGGAATAGAGAACTTTTCTGAAAAAGAATAGTTGAAAGCAAAGACAAGCATTAATAAGGCACTTCTACTCTTTATTTATTACCATGTTGGGAATTATTTTGGGAGGAGTGCTTGCTTCAGAAAT
>NW_012101209.1:3443932-3447420 GCF_000951045.1 Mandrillus leucophaeus | reverse complement strand
CCCCGCCTCAAATTCAGTCTTAATATGAGGATTCATGTTCATTCATATTCAGCATATACTATGATGAATTCCAGCTCTTTTGGGATCTTTTAGGTGTTTTCCTTATCTGTGGCTATGCACAAATCCTTGCTAGATTTCCTCCTGCTTTTAATGGACTCTTGCCTCAATGAAAATACTAAATTCATTATCATATGTCAGAAATGCTTTAATTGCATTTGTTTTCCAAGATGCTAGTTTCTTCACTCAGTCCATCCTCTGTGTGCTTAATGAGCATTTCTCAGTTCAGGATTTTAGATAACGAATTTGCTAATAAAAGCCAGTCCAGAGCAGGTGCTCTCCCAGGCCCACCTCCTTGCCTCGGTCTACCACTTGCCTGGCATCTGGCTGATGCTGACTGAGCCATTGGTAATAATCTTCTTTGGCTATGTCCTTTAGCAAATCACAATCTCACTTGACATTAGCTCTAAGTACACCACGTCTCTGTCTGGTTGGACAGAATAGCAAACTTTGCTTCAATGATGGTATCTTTTTCTTCCTCCTTATTTACATGGCCAGTGTCATTTCCCCATCTTCTGTGGAAAGAAATTAAATAGCCTTGGCACAGCCCAACAAAGGCATATTTGGTTGCCATCCAGCACCTTGCATCCTTCTAGGTAATTACGCATCGATTGTTTGATGTATGTTCTTGGATCTCCCTGGGTATTTCTACCAAGTCTGTAATTACACTACTCTGGTTGTCCTTTTGCTCTGTCATGGTTCTCAGGGTTCCATGGCTTCTCAAACACCAGGCTTAATGATGCTTCATCAACACCTTTCAATTCAAGGATGCAGCTCAGACTCCTTAGTGTTTCATTAGTCTCAGTTGCTTAAAAATGTAATTCGCCATTTTCTGTCTCAGTTCATTGTGATATCTTAAGTTGGCATCAGTATGCCGTAGCTTAAAAATTAATGATTCTCTTCTCCAACTGCATTAAAAGATGAAAGAGCATGAACAAGGAATGATTTGACCCACCATTAAATAAAAAGGCCTTTGAGGCATTGGCAAGCTCTGTGTTTTGAGCTAACAATAAGATGTCCTGAAACTGGTTTTTGGAGAATGGACCCTCATGCTTTTTAGTCTAGCATAGGCGTTGGTCAGCTATATCCTGGAGACTGTTTTGGTAAATAAAGTTTTATTAGAACACAGCAATTACTCATTCTGTTATATATTGTCTATGGCTGCTTTCATGCTACCATGGCAGAGCTGAGTACTTGAGACAGAAACTATATGATCCCAAGCCTAAAATATTTACTTTATAGCCCTTGCTAGAAAAAAGTTTGCTGACCCCTGGTCTTACGCTAAAAGTAACTTTAAAGAATGAGTTAGGCCAGGCACAGTGGCTCATGCCTGTAATCCCAGCACTTTGGGAGGCTGAGGCAGGCAGATCACGAGGTCAGGAGATTAAGACCATCCTGGCCAACATGGTGAAACCCCGTCTCTGTTGAAAATATTAAAAAAATTAGCTGGGTGTGGTGGCACATGCCTGTAGTCCCAGCTACTCAGGAGGCTGAAGCAGGAGAATCGCTTAAACCCAGGAGGCAGAGGTTGCAGTGAGCTGAGATCGCACCACTGCACTCCAGCCTGGAGACAGAGCAAGACTCCATTAAAAAAAAAAAAGGAAAGAAAGAAAGAAAAAGAAAGAAAGAAAAAAAGACTGGGTTAATATATGTAAAGCACTTAGAACCATGCCTGACATTTATATATCAGAAGCATTGGTCTTTAATTTCTACCATCTCCCAAGTACTACATAAATGTTAGTGGGGAAAAATAAGGAGTTTCAGCCTTGGAATTTAGGATGAATTTGATCCCAAGCCATTTTGAGAGATGATTTGGCCTTCATGTTTAACTTGCATAAATTGATGAAAGAGGCCAAAGCAGTTACAAGAAGCAGGTGTTCTTTGACCTGCTTTCTGACGGTCACTTTCTCCCCATCAAGAGATGGAAGCCTGTTAGCAAAGGTGGCACAGCGCTCCATCAACAGGAAGTTAAAGGGGTGCGTGGGATCTGTTTATTTGGTAGCAACATCTGAACATGGAAGCCAAACTGACTTTAATTTCAGGAACAAGGCTGGTATTAGCATCCTGTATGTTCTTGAATTCTGATTAATAATTTGTATGCCAATGCCTCTGAGGAAAGAGTGCTACATCTGCAGTTAACTCTGAAGTCTGTTGTTTTTAAAGTTGGATTGATGAATGGATAGAGGAATGAAAAAATATATATGCTATAAAGCAAGAATAGTAAAAATGCTGTAGAATCTAGATGATGTATATATGGGTGTTTACTGTAAAAGTCTTTCAACCTTTCTGTATGTATGAAAATTTTCGTTATAAAACAGCAAGAAGAAAAAATGAAGACTGTGTGAGAAGAGTGGCAGAATGTGCTCTGGCCCATGGAACAAAGACATTCTCTTGGGTGCACAACCCTGACAGGCAGGAGGATGGCTTGGCATGAGAGCTGTTGGAAACACTATAAGCCATGCTCAAGAATTTTTAATGTGGAATAGAGAACTTTTCTGAAAAAGAATAGTTGAAAGCAAAGACAAGCATTAATAAGGCACTTCTACTCTTTATTTATTACCATGTTGGGAATTATTTTGGGAGGAGTGCTTGCTTCAGAAATGCTAAAGTAGGTAATCTGTAAAAAAAAAAAAAATAGAGAACAGGCTCCTGGATTTTATGTCATCATTACAATATAGAGCAATGAGTGCTGGCCCTGATATCAGGAATTGGGTTTTAACTCTGAATCTGCTGCTATCCCTGTGCAGGACTGTGGGCAAATTAGTTAACACTCTGAACTGCAGCTTCCTTGTCTATAAGAAGAAGGCAAAGATACATTTCCACCTTCCTGGTGGGAGAATGTATGTAAAAGCATTCTGAAGGTCATGACGATATCAGGGGACGATGAGTTCTCAAAGGGGGCAATATCACCCCTAAAGTGGAGAAATTTGGTTCTTTAAAAAAACCTCTTACTATTTATATGTATAAAGCACAAATACCTATATAGAACATAAACAGATATACAGTCTATATGTAATATTAAAATTCCTTTGTGGGGAGGTGATTGAGAGAAAACCTGTCTAACAAGACTCCATAGGGAGCTATAATGCAGAAATAGACAAGCCTTGAATTTCTACCATCTCCCAGATTCTGTTCTCCTTTGTTTTTCTTTAGGTAGATTAATTTTATCCATCACTTTGAACACTTAATACTCTTACATTTCTAGGAGAGAGAGAGAAAAGTAACTTCTGGGAGAAGACTAAGAATGATAGACACTTTGCCTTCTCCAAAGTACGTATAGTACCACTTAACCCAAATACCATTAAGCTTTGACAGAAGGAATTTACTAACAAGAGTGAGGAATTAAATGAGTGTACTCACCCAATCTTTTTTCCTCTAGAAATTTAACAGCAGCATTAGTTTTCCCTTGATTTGATTCGATTCTATTGGGT
>NW_012101209.1:3403565-3443315 GCF_000951045.1 Mandrillus leucophaeus | reverse complement strand
GAGGCCAGCCAGCCAGCCCAGCCAATATGGCCTCCTGGGGATCTGGCTGGATGGAAGAAAACATTCATTTCACCTGGACCTGTGGCTCCAGGATGCCAAAGATGAGTACAAAAAGCTCTAGCCAACAGAGTGCCAGGCTAGTGCCAGAAAAGTATGCCTAATTGGGTTGTCCAAACAAGGACGGCCTAAGGCAGATTTTGGGAGCCAACATATGGAGCCAAGGAATCATGGTGCCAAGGAAGATGTAGCAAAGAAGAGTGGGTGAAAGTGGGCTGCTGGGAAGGAGGGCTGGATATAGGAGTGCTACTCATGGCTGAGCTTTTGGGTGTTCCTGGAAGCCTACTGTGAGAATGGATCAAAATCCATGGGAAGGTGCTGGGAAGGTGTCCTAAGCTTCTAGGATAATGTTTATTCTCTCAGGGTTTTGGAACTGCTGCCCAAAGTCATAGTTCTCAGTCCTGGGTGTGAGTCAGAATCACCTGTGGAGCCTGGCAAACCTTACAGACACCCTGGCTCCAGCCCTGGAGATTTTGATTGAATGGAAATATCACTTAGAATTCTGTTGTAAGCAATAAAAGTCCATTCTCACTAAACTTAGCAATAAAAAGCAGGGCCTAGGAGGGTGGACCAATTGTGGTTAGAAGGATATGTGGAAATTCCCTGGATGGAAAGAAAAACTGGTCAGAGGGCTTGAGGAAGGATTTAAAGCAAAACTGATACGCCTTGGGCAGTAAAAGGTGATGGTTGGCATCAGAGTTTCAGGGTAATCCAATCTGCCCCTTTGCACCCTGCTTCTCTGTGCCTCAGTTAGTCTTCTGGAAATGGGTGTAACTGATCTTACCTCTTGGGTAATCATGTGGATTGACTGGGTTGATATATGTAAAGAAAGTGCTTAGAACAATGCCTGATACGTAAGTTCTCAATAACTATTAATGATTATTGTTGTTATTGTTGTCATTAGACTCTGCCACACATGTGAATCAACTCTAACAGCTTCATTTAATGGTTTCTACTCAAGTCGCAAATTCCAGGGGCAGAGCATCTAGGTGGTTTATGTTGTTTCACATGTCCACCCTCTAAAGAATGTGAGGGACTTGGATTAGCAGAATCACTGGCTCAAAATCACAGTTGTTGCCTGTGGTCTTCAGTCTTCACTCTGGAGATTCAGAAAGCAGACAGGGGAACAAGTTTTGTCCTGTAGCTTGGAAGCATAAAGCTTCAAGGTGCGAGCTACCACCAATACCAGTTTTTCCATGGAGACCCCTTTTGAAATTTCAGTGAGCCCCAGAAAGGGATCTGGGAGCATCAAGCAAACCTGCCTTTCACTCATGTTATGCCATGAGATTGAGCTTTGTGAACACCGTGAGCAATATGCTGGGACAACAGAGGTGAAGAAACAGGAGCCCTTCCCTCAAGGAGCTCACATCGAGAGCTCATAAAAGCCAACAATCCCAATTCCAGTAAGATCGCCATGGCCCTAACTCAGACCTTTTATAAAGTTCAGAGGCAGGAGACTTCCCCAAGATGGCAGCATTTCAGCTCTTACTTTTAAAATCAGTGAGATTTTGCCAGGCTAAGGCATAGAGTGACTGAAGAACAAATATTAGAATTCCAGGCAGAGGACATAACCCCACCAAAGAATATCCTAGAAGTATGAGCAGCTGAGGGTGTGCTTCAGAAACTGCAGAAGCTATGTATGAGGAACATGAAGAACTGAGGGGTGAGGATGTCGTGGGGCAAGAGCATGTATGTCAGTAAGAACATATTCTGCACACACAAGCAAGGACCATCCAGGGAAGATCCTAGATGCCGTTCATGTGTTCATCCGATACATGTTTATTGAGCACTTGGGAAGGGCCAGGACTGTTTTAGACTCTAGAGATATAGCAGTAAGCAAAGCACAGTAATCTTTGCCCTTGTATAGTTTCCATTTGAATGGAAGATATTGGTAGAAAAAAATGTATTCATCAGAGTTCTTTAGAGAAATAAAACCAATTTGTCTGTGTGTGTGTGTGTGTGTGTGTGTGTGTGTGTGTGTGTGTGTTACAGGTGGTGTAGTTGGAAGACCTGAGAGCTCTCGAACTGATGGTGTTGATTCCAGTCTGGGTCTGAAGGTCTAAAACCAAGAATACCAAGGGCAGGAGAAGATCAGTGTTCCTGCCCTAGCAATCAGGAAAAGGGAGCATGAATACAACCTTCCTCTGCCTCTTTGTTTTATTCAGGCCCTCAATGGACAGGATAGTACCAATCCACACTAGGGAGGGCCATCTGCTCTACTCAGTCATTGAGTCAAAGGCTAATCTCTTCGAGAAACACCCTCCCAGACACAACCAGAAATAATGTGTATCAGATACCTGGGAATCCCATGGCCCCCATAAGTTGACACATAAAATCGATCATCATAACACACAAGTAAAATATACAGTATATCAGATGATGATAAATGTCATGGGGAAAAAGTAATCCAGAAAAGAAGGATGGGGTATGCCAAGGAGAGGAATTACCATTTTTAAGTAGGGTGGTCTGAGAAGGTCCCACTGAGTTGTGTAGGTTTGACCATGCAGCAGTGGGGAACCAGTGAAGAATTCTAAGCTAAGAGCAATGTGACAACACTTGCATTTTCTGACTTAATTAAGTGTGAAAAATAGATTGGAAGGTGATAAAAGGATATAGGGAGACCAGTAAAAAGACTGCTTTCATGGTCTAGATGAGTAGATAGCCCAGTGGACATGGAGAGAAAGGGACTGTTTTAAAAGCAGTTAAGGAATTGCATACAATGAAGAAGGCTTCGTGGCAGATTGCAAGTGGGGTTGAGAAGAGGGAGGAGTCAGAGATGATGATGTATAGCTTGGGCATTGAGTGGATGATACCCTGGGTGGTAGCATTCATTGGGGTGAAGAGTAAAGAAGGGTAAGCCATTGGGTACGGTGAGTACCAATCAGTCTACCCAGGTCTCCAGAATGGCCATGTTTTAGAGTTTCCACAATTTTCATGTCAACCCATCTGTAACAGCACAGTCAATGTTCTCTATAAGTACATTATATCTGTTATCCTTGGGCAATTTCCCTTCCTTTTGGTGTAGGAGATTATAGGCTTTGGAGTCAATTAGACATGGTTTGGATCTTATCTCTATGCCTCTGCATGATCTTCAAGTAATGTTAACCATACAGGCCTTCTTTTTCCCATCTGCAAGATGGGAATTACAATCTCCATGTGGCTTGCTTGTTGGGAGACCTGAAACATCCACACTGAAGGCATTGTTAAATGTTGGCTCCTCCTCTGCTCCTTCTGGCCCTGCCCTTAGTGGAGTTCTGGGTCAAGGTCAATAGGACTGAACTGGAGGAAGATCAGAACCAGTAGCAAAAGGGCTCAATGCATGAGGCATGGGTATTTGTATGAGTGTGTCTGGGTGTAGTTGCCCTTCCATTACTTTTAAAATCTAAATACAAATAATGTTGGCAATTTGCCTTCCTCTGTTATGATTTTAATACATATTGTTTATAGTATTTATGTAATGAACCCTGAGAAAACAGGACTTCTCTGAGCCCCATCCTGGACAGCCATTAGACGGTGCTTTAGCCACTCCTTCCTGAGACATCTTCTGGGATCTGGGAAAGCTGTGAGTGGCGGAAGTCTTATTTCCAACCCAGCAATCAGGGCAAAATTTCAAAGCTACATGCTGTGAGGTGTGGAGTCCCATAGCTGTAAGGAATTCAAATGTTAATTCACATGTATGCATAGCATGGCTGATCACTCCCAAGAAAGCAATTTCTTTAGTGTTTTTTGTAGTTTAACATTGTTTAAAATTTTTCCAGGGAGGGAGGAGGTTCCCTTTTTAATCTTACTGACATTTTAGTCTGTTCCATTTTGTATTCATCTGATATATTTCCTTGAGTAGTTGGAGGTATTTCACCAGTACTGTCTTTTCTTAAAAGCTACCTTTATGTATTATCAGCACTATAGAAAGCAAATATTTCCTGCTGCCTTCCTTTCACTCCATTTTACTTCATGTATTTAAAGTTTTTGTTGCTTATTTGCATTTTTGGTTAAAAAAAAGTTTCTAATATTCTTTCTTGGGAATACTTAACAGTTCGAAGTTCTTCCAGTCTAAAGCAGGGTTTCTTGACCTTGGCACTATTGACATTTTAGAGGGATAATTGTTTATTGTAGGGGGTTGTCACATACACTGTGTGATGTTTATTAACATCCCTGGATTCTGCCTGCTAGAGGCCAGGAATACCCTCCCCCCAGTCCTGACAGTCAAAACTGTCATGAGGCAAAAAATAAGCCAAAGAAGAGGGATGAGGTATGCCAAGGACAGGAGGTCCCACTTTTAAGTAGAGTGATCTGGGAAGGTCCTGCTGAGTTGTGTAGGTTTGACCACGTGGCATTGGGGAGCCAGTGGGGAATTCTGAGCAGAGAACAATGTGACGAGATTTCCCCAGACTTTGACAAATGTCCCTTGAGGAGCAGAATCACCTCCCCTCCCAGTTGAGAACCACTGGCCTAAAGAAAATATTTTATGTTTGTTTGCTCTAATATTATCACTGATAATCATAATTTCTGGAAAATTTGGGGGGGCAGAAGTGAAGCCAGAAAATAAACCAAATGATTGGGAACTGCTTTGGTCTTGAGCACCCCTAAGCTGATCTACTTATGTGCATCTGTAAGTTCACAGACTGTTTCGATCAGGTTGCTGAAGTATCCAACTTGTGTGTATGTGCAAAACTTAGCAAAGCAATTGGTTACCTTTTAAGGAGATTTATTACAGAAAGACTGACCAGTGGACTTTTATAATACATTCTATTCAAGACAGGAAGGAATTCACCTTGTCAGTGCCCTATTAGATTTCCAGAAGTGTTAAAGAGATGCCATGAGGAAAAAATTAGGCCTTAGATTCTAAATGGAAAGAAATGGGAGATTTTAGAGTCTGCTCAGTTTTCATTCTATGCTCTGCACTTTGACTGCAAGAGTGTAAATTTCAGTACTTGAATTTTCTTTCTCTCCTTTTCAATGGAGGATCCTTGATTTCTAATTAAAAAGGAATTATCTATATTTATTTTTTGTGGATGAAATTGCCGCAGTATCAGCAGCACAAATCCCCCCATCAAAAGCCTTTTCTCCCCTACTTGATCTATCTATCAGAAAATCCAGCAATCTAGCTGCCCTGTGTAGGAGATTGCTAAATCAGGTTTTTAAATTATTTCTATTAAGTAAAAACTTAACATATACCAGCTGTGGAGGGATTATAAAAGCTTTGTTCTTTCAATAATTGGAAACCTTGTTTACAGAGGACTCACAATATTCTGTAAATGTCTTTGTGTTGAACATAAAGGAACTTGTGTTTATCTAGGCAATGATAATCTGACTATAAAGCAAACTCATTTAAGGATTATGCTTCCTGTCTCTCACTGTGCAGCTGTCACCCTACTGTTCTTTGAAGCTTTGCAGAATGCTGAGAAGCCTTCCTTAAAATTGAAAAATACATTGGGAAATAAACCAGATCGTTTGGGAATACATGTGATTCCAAATCACGGGGAAATATTTGAGAGACCCCAAATGTCACTCCATCCTAGGCAAATTTTTCCAAAGCTCACATTTGCCAGTTCGTTGATGGAATTCAGTTCATTCAAAAGAGATGTTAAGGTGTTGAGTCCTAGCAAAGAAAACTGAAGGCCATTCAGATAATCTAATAGTTAATCAAACTGCAGAATTTTGAGAGCCAACAAAGGCATTAGCACTGATTAGTATCTACTGGAGAAGGAGTGAAGCACAGTACTTAGGGGTGGCCCCAGTCTAGACTCAGCCACTTACTAGCTCTGAGGCCTTATGCTATTTAGTGGTTCTCTTTAAAATAATAGCATTCACTTACCTTGGAGCATTGTTTAGAGACTTGAATGAGGCAATAGGAGAGAAACCCTCAGGACTGTGCCTGGCACAGAGTAGCTACTCAATAAATGAGAAGCTATTGCCACGATGATCGAAGTCTCACATGTGGTATCTCGTCTAATCTGTGAAACAGCCTTATTAAAATAGCCCATTTGTATAACTCCAGTTTTACTGAAAATTGAGAAAAATGAGATGCAAAGGAGTGTAATAACCTACTCAGAGTCCCACAGTAACTGGATTGATGAGGAAGGGTCCACAGGCATATTCTGTATCTCATTCTGCAAACATGTAATGAGCACAGGCACTCTTGTTTTCCGAATACTCACTATTTGAATATTTGCTATCAGGACTTGCTAAAAGCCGTTCCCAATTAGAAACCAGCTATGACACGTTCTCTCATGTGTGGCAGCTTCTCAAACTTTAATGTTTCTATGAATCCCCTTAGAATTGCAGATCCCACATTTCTAGCAAATTCCAAGATGATGCCAATACTGCTGGCCCCATGATCACACTCTGAGTAGCAGGGTGCTGAAAGACGAAGGGTGGGCTTCTCTCATATCTGTGTTCTCCTGAGCAGCTGCATGTTTAAACATAGAGCACATTATATCTGTAATTTCCCTACCTTTTCCCTGAGGGTTTAGCCCTTCAGTATTTGTTCAGGCCAGGAGCCTAGGAGCACTACCAACTCAGGTCCAATTAGATAGTAACTCTCAAATCTTTGGAAATATCACTGCATTATTTATGTTTATTATAATAATGCTCAGTGTAGAAGGCTAATGAAATTCCTATTTATTCAGCTGTAGACTGCACACAAATATACCTGCTCATTAGTGCATTAAGTGTTAAACAATTAGGTAATTGGTTTTTAAATGTTTTATATTGTGAAAAGATTGTTATTAGATTGTCAAGTAATTATTTAGGGGCATTTTAGTAATATTTGGAAAATGGATATTTTTGCATTCTCTAAAAATGATTCGTTTTTCTAGGTAAAGTAATGGAATATAGGCTCTTGCTATTTGAAGCTTTGCTGCCCTACATGTTTTTTAGGAATGGGCTAGACTGAGATAACAAGGGGTATCTGCATTTACTCTGTGACAGACATTGGGAGAAATCCTGGAAATACATGAATGATGAAGACAAAATTGCTGCTCCACGGAACAGTTAGGAAAAAATGGCAAATAAGTATTTAAAACATGGTGAGATAAGTTTTCTAATGAAGATATGTAAAAGGAGCTCTAAGAACACAGCAAAGGATGGGCCTAACCCTTCCTTCTGTACAGAGGAGACCTTCTCTGGATCCCAGTGATAGCTCATAGCAAGTGACTGGCTGTCTGCGCCTGGCACGGTTGCAAGCATATTACACATATTTATTCATTTAGCTCTTACAACAACCCCATGAGGTAGGTACTTTTATTATCATTTTCATTTTAAAGATAAGAAAACTGAGGAGTATAGAAATAGATAACTTGCTTAAATTCCCACAGATCTGTCCTCAAACCTAGGCAGTTTGGGTCCAGAGCCTGCCTTCTTAACCCACATATGATCTGCCTCATTTGAAAGAGAATTCAGGATCTTAAAATAAGACCACGTAAAAATGATGAGCATATTAGAGGGCATACACTTATGGAACTGCAAGTCATTTGGTTTGATGAGTGCAGAGGATGAACATAGGGTGATGAGGCCGTTGGGCTGAAAACATAACGTTCACATAGCCTCACATATATGGGAGCACGGTGTGTGGACTGTGGATAGTAGGGATAGGACTAGACAGGATGGAACCCATCTCCAGTAGTCACAGTGCTAACAGTTTAATTATACTTGAGATGTAACTGTAAAGTCTTAACATAGATGTTATTTTAACACATCTGTTTCATGGGCATGGTCTCTTCCCATCAGTCATCTTGGGAAGCTCTGCTTTGATTTCTGCCAAGTTCCCATTGCTCAGAGCAGGTTGGGAATGTCTCTTCTAAAATTCCTTCAGAGCAAGTCACAGTGAAAAGCCTATTATCTTATGATCATGCCTCGTTTTTGTCTCAAATGTTTTTCCTAGTTTGGTCACTCACCCCATTTACTTACTGGTCTTGGCTCCAAATAATGTATGCCTGTTTGCTGAAATAACATGCGCTTTCAAATCCATTCTCAAAAAAACAAACTTATGTATATTTCTACATATAGTGATTCTGACTTTAGTATGTGCTTTAAAATCATGTTTTGAATGACCAGCCCACACTTCAAGAAGTGTACATTTAAGGATATTCACAAGAAAGGGTGGTATATATTAAGGTAGTTCCAAAAGAGAAATTCCAAAAATGTTCTGGTCAACAGGGATATAAGTGGCATGTATTGTGCCTACCTTGGGGGCTATTCTCTTGTAGATGATGCTTATTTAGGATAAAATGTTCAGTTTTAT
This sequence comes from Mandrillus leucophaeus, assembly GCF_000951045.1. Classification (NCBI taxonomy): domain Eukaryota; kingdom Metazoa; phylum Chordata; class Mammalia; order Primates; family Cercopithecidae; genus Mandrillus; species Mandrillus leucophaeus. Next base: position 3,435,016 of record NW_012101209.1, on the reverse strand, counting down.
TTTTGAAAAGAATCAGCCACCATTCTGCATGGTCGCACCATAAACACTGAAACCCTCTGTGCCTTGGGAAGGACCCATTTCATGTGTTTTCTCAATGACGTCCTACTTGATGCTCTGCCTCTGTAAAGAGAGGTGTTCCTTTTTGAGCCAGCTGGATCATCTCAGGATTAGAGGATCTAGTAATCCATCTAACATGACCACGTATTTTTTTTCTCTTAAAAAGAATGAGCTGCCTTCATTTCTTGGACTCAGAGCACTAAATCCCAAGAGCAGACATGGCAGATCTGACAGCTGTCAGTCATATTCACAAAGGCCAGGTTCACCAGGTGATGGATTGACCAGCTGCAACTGCTGTCCTAGGATAGTCACCATGGCAGGGAAGCTCCAGAACCAACCTTCACTCATGTCAGGATATATTGCATTTTCTATTCCTTTCTGAATCCATGTGACCACCTAAATTTTTTGATTAAGTTACCTGATTTGAACAAACATAGTTTTCAATGAGAATGCAAGAACTTCTAAGTTGCCTTACTTTTTATTTATCAACTATCCTGTTGCGTTCACACCTACTGAAGAGAATCTCATACAATTGGAAACAGAAATTGAGAGCTACAGTTTATTTTATTAAATTCAGTTTCACAGGTGAGTCCTGGTTTCTATTGATGGCTGACACGGAGCCTTGCCAGGGAGTGAGTCAGGCTTCTCTAAGGCACTGCTGGGGGCACAACACAGAGGTTCCTAGTCTCTTGGCAGAGCTTTGTCTCTGGAAACCCTAGCCCCAGCCACCTGTTCTGTCTGGATCTGAGGATCCAGTATTATCCACCTTGAATAAATGTGGACATTGTATGATTTGTATAGCATCATTTAACTTAAACATTAAGCTCTGGACTGGTTTAAAGCTTAGTGAAGTATAGAAATAGAGACTGTGTTTAGACTCCTGTGAGTAAAAAGTTTATAAAAAGAAGAGGATTTTGTTTTTTTGATCCCAGCCTCTCTTTCTCTTTGACATTAACAAGGACACATATATTTTCTTTAAGAGTTTCAGGGACAAAAAAGGAAGGAGAGATTGGATTGCTGTCAAAATGGCCCCCAACCAGTAGAAGCAGTGATCAGATGGCCAACCACATCCTCTATCTTTACTCTCTCTTACGTCTGTCTTTCCTGTCCCCTACATAGAGTTGCTAGATTTAGGAAAGAAAGAAAGAAAGAGATAGTGGGGAGAGAAGGAGAGAGGGAGGGAGGGAGGGAGGGAAGGGGAGGGAAAGTGAGTGGGGAGGGGAGGGGAGGGGAAGGGAAGAGTGGGGAAGAGAGGGAAGAAGGGAGGAAGGGAGAAGAGGAGAGGAAGGGAGAGAGGGAAGGAGGGACCAGGATGCCTAGTTAAATTTAAATTTCAGATATGCAAGGAATCATATATTAGTATGTATCTCGTGCAATATTTGGGACCTATTCCATGACCCTCTTCCATGCCTGTCCCACACAATTCAGGGCTCTTCTCTTATTTTCTAGTGGTTTTCATTTTCAGAAGATTTGTCTCTCAGTTGGATCAAACTCTCTTTCGGGCAGAATCTTATTTGGCATCTTTCAAGGCACCCTAAATATCAGCTTCCCTCTTTGGGGGTCTATGTTAGATTTCTCCTTAAGCATTTCCCTCTGCTGCAAGTGCAGAACACCCCTGAGTACCTCATGCCTTTCCTCTCTGCACCTGCAAGGTCATTATTTCATGTACAATGGCTGGCCTGAGCATAGAGCCCAGAACATAGGGGTGCTGTATATTTTTACGATTGGTTGATGAACTGAAAGCAATTTGTTGTCTTGTTAAGAATCAATTAAATTCAGCATTTATTAACTGTTTACCTGCATGCCAACAGTTAGTAGTATTACCATGTGGCTCATCTGGGAAGTTAGTAACTCTTTCTCTTTTAGGGAAATAAGATACAGGAAGGGAATAGGGTTGAGAGCTATACCCAGATTTTGCAGACTTGTGCTATGGTTCAGCCAAAAAGATGGAAATTTAAAAATTGTCCTCATATATGGAGAATCACTTCAAATTTTAGAATATCACCTCTCAAAGAATGGAGATTTTGCCATTATGTATCATTGACTTTCATTGACTTTTCTAATCCTAAATTTCTTCTCTGTCATGTTGGTTTACAGTCACATATCTATAATATTATAAAACTAAAAAAGAACTTTGAAAGCCAAAAGAATGATATAAATGACAACATATTCAATTCTCATTAAAAAGCTTACCAGCCTGTAGAATAATGGCACACATAATTTATAGAAAGGATATCAGATAACCAGGTGCCTTTTTACACCTGGATATATTGCTTCTAATTAATGATATTATTTAAATCTTCCTTCACAAATGACACCTAGCAGGCTTTGAACCTGGAGGATTAAGTTATGGATGTCCTGCTTGGTTGAGTAATTTTCAGGTGTAAAATGCACAGAAGAGTGAACACATATTTAGAAATGTCTAGATGGTAAGTTTTGTACCAGCGAGGCTTATCCCAGGCAGCATTGTGAGTGTGGTCCCCAAAGCCCCAGTCCGCCTTTCTGAGCCTTTTCCCCAAGCTCCTAGTGTCCTGCTACCTATACAGATTTGCATCCTTTGGAGGATGGAGCTAGGCCAGGAAACTGCCCCGTGTCATGAAATCCTGCTACTGTGCCTGTCCCTGAGCCCTGCTGTGAAAACTGTTCATTTGACTATAGGAAGAAATGACTGTGAATAAAACAGCTGCCAAGCTCATATCCTACAACAGTGAATAAACATAAACTTGCTGTCATACATATAACCATTCATAAAAACCCATAACTTAATGTGGCTCTCCTATGTTTTGAGTGTCCCTGGAGTTAGGGGAGAAGAACAAAGGCTGAGCATGAGAAATCATGTCACTTTCTCACCAACTCCAACATCATAAACATGCGAACACAAAGCTCTTATGAAAGCAGATGATCATGTATGTGAGAAAAATCGAATGTGATAACCTCAAGGCTAAAGCTGTGATTGAAAGATCTTTCTGGAATGTTTGTGTTTTAGTCAAGTCATAAATCTTGTCCTATGTAGCCTGCACCTCTGGTTTCAAATGAATTTCAGCTCATTAGCCACATGTTGAAAAAATAAGAATGTTAGAATATTGACTTTATTTGGAACGTGATTAAGTCTGCTTTATTTTTTAATCCAGGTAGACTCCTTGTTTTAATTATAAATACCTAATAAAAACAATTAGGCACAGAGTGAAATAAATGCTTATGTTTTATTCATGACAGAAGTAGTTGTTTTATCATTCAGGATGAAGCCTTATAATACCCTTACAAATTCCTTAATATTAAAATAAGCATCGCTTTGTTTTTGTTGAAAATTCTCTTATTGGATGATTGGGTTTGGGTGGGAAGTGAACCTAATGATTGCAGAAATGTGGTGATTCTAGATCATTCCTACCTGATACTGGAATGTGCTGATTATAACTCCATAGCTTCATGGATCTCTGATTTGGAGGATATTATCTGTAATAAAATTACTACCAGGACCCTAGTTCTGTTTATTTGAGTAGCATTTTTATCTCGCTGATTTGAATTCAAATGCATTATTAATTTTGTTTTCTTTTTACTATAGGTGGAAAACAGGCCAAAATATTATGGAAGAGAGTATGTATTATACTATTCTTTGTTTTAATAATTTAATAAGTAGTCATTTCATGTGTCATTTAAATATTACAAATTTTCTAATATATGGTCATCATATGTCTATTATGCAAGAGTTTCATGATAAGAATAAATGCAATCAGACTCCTTTGAATTAATATTTTTTATAGCACTCAAGTGCTTAGTTTCCATTAATGTGGGAGGGAGAGCATCTTGCGCTACTTTTCACTCCACAAAAGAGCTACTGAGTGCCTGGCAAGTACTTGAAACGTAAGGCAGCATTTTTCATAATGGAGGCTGTCTGTCAGTGTTTCATTTCACTTTCTACCTCAACACAATAGAAACGTTTGGGGTGTCCAAGATGGTACGTTGTATCTGAGTTCCTGACTTTTGTGTACCTCCGTGCAGTGGTCAGGATAGGTATCCCACTTCCCTGCATTCTCATAAAACCCAAATGATTTCTCTTGGCTTGGCTGTATTAGCCAAATTGCCTTAATACTCTCCTTTCCATTTTTCTCTTAATTTCAACTCTTGTTTTGTTTCATTTTTTTCCAAAACCTACTGCCCAGCAAATACACATGACCATAAAAATAATTCACAGTCTAAGCCTATGTTGTGTACAACACATCACAGAGAGCAGGCAGAATAGGCCAGGGGAGAGGAGATGCATCAATCACTTTTCTTCCCAAGTCCAACCTGGAGGCATTGTGAGGCAACGTCTCTTTAGAGTCTGCCTTCCAAGCTCTCACAGCCAATCCTAAACCTTCGTCTTGTTTCCTTACCCGTCAGAGCCTCATCTTCATGATTAATGACCCTCTTAGTGGTCCCAGCCCAGTGCACCTTCCTAATTGCCACAGCTGCATTTCAGAACCTTCCTGGCAGTGCCCTGGGAATTTGACCAGCACCTCTGGAATGCCTGCCTGGGGGCACTGGCCTCCGCTCCTCTCCACCCCATGTCCCTACTATCTGATCTATGTTGTAGTATGGCTTTTTTCCCTCAGTATGCTTATTTGTTTTTTTCTTTAAGATAGCACAATTAATTTTTTAAAAATAGAAGAAAATGAAAACCTACCATCTACACTTTTGCATGTGAATTCTAAAAGGAGCTGTTTATTATGCATTTTCTTTTTTGCAGAAAAGTTTTCTTGAATGACTTTTTAGTTCTCATCTTCTTACCCCCAATTCATGTAAAACATATGAGTGTCTTGAGACTAAGGAAGTATTTTCTTAACTACCAAAAGGAACATCTTTTATTAGATGGTAATTAGCCTAAAACCTTCAGATGCTGTGTTTCCGTTAATTTTTTTTAAAAAATGAATGGTGTTTTTTTCTTCCACTTAAAAAGTAATACATGCTTCATTCAGGAAACGCACATACACATTTATTCCTAGAAGGAATCACAAGAAATTATTGAGAATGGATACCTTTAGGGAGAGAGGACTTTTGCATTTTTAGTTCTTTTGTACCTTCAACTTTTGAAATTAGAATTTTCTGCTGTGCACAGGTGTTACTTTTGTTTCAAAAATAAATTATGGCTGCGCACAGTGGCTCACGCCTGTAGTCCTGGCACTTTAGGAGGCCAAGGAAGGCAGATCACTTGTGCTCAGGAGATTAAGACCAGCCTGGGCAACATGGAAAGACCTCATCTCTACAAGAAATACAAATATTACCCAGGCATGGTGGCACACGTCTATAGTCCCAGCTGCACTCAGGACCACAGGAGGGAGGTGGGAGGATCACTTGAGCCCAGGAGGTCAATTGAACAATTGCACTCTGGCTTGGGCGACAGAGTGAGACCTTGTATCAAAAAAAATTAATACATTAATACCAATTAACTTGGAAAAATTAGAAAATAAAGGAAAATACAAGATGGAAAATACCCATAGTTCCACCATGAAAGAGAATCATTGCTAACCTTTTCCCTTCATCTCTTTCTGGTCTTCGTGCATGCTTGCTTTTTTCTTACCAAGTTGCAATCATACTAATGTATTAGATATTATAGGTTGGAGATATTTGGACTTTCAGAAACCATGCATAAAGGGGATGACAAGCCACAGACTGGGTCTTCAGGTGCACAAAATTGTCATTTTCTTCTTTTGAATGATTGAATTTAATTTAGTTCTTGACAGCTTTTGATGCTGTCGATCACTTAAACTTGCCAATTCAAGTGAATTAAAACTTAAGTTCTAGTGTTCAATAGCACAGCAAGGTGACTATAGTTAAAACAATTTATTGTATACTCCAAAATAGCTAAGAGAGGCTTTCAAATGTTCCCAACATAAAGAAACAATAAATGCTTGAGGTGATGGGCATCCTGATTACCCTGATTTGATCATTACACACTGTACTTATATATCAAAATATCACACATTCCCCATAAATATGTACAATAATTATGTATCAATTAAAAATAAAAATAGAAAAAGTATGCATACTCAAAATCAAGCATTAGAAAAAAAGAAACCTAAAACTTAGCTGCTTTTGGCTGGGCACAGTGGCTCATGCCCGTATTCCCAGCACAAGGATCGCCTGAGTTCAGGAGTTCGAGACCACCCTGGGCAACATGGTGAGACCCTGTCTCTACTGAAATACAAAAAATTAGCCAGCATGGTGGCACATGCCTATAGTCCCAGCTACTGGAGAGGCTGAGGCACAAGCATCGCTTGGGCCTAGAGGCAGAGGTTGCAGTGACCTGAGATCACGCCACTGTGCCACTGCACTCCAGCTTGGGCTACAGAGTGAGAGTCAGTCTCTTAAAAAAAAAACTAGCTGCTTTTAGGTTTAGAGACTCCCTCTTTTCCTGTCCCTTCTGCTGCAGTGACCTGGGGCAGGTCCCTCTGTGTGCCCTGTCCTGCTATTGTTACTCTGGCCCACAGGTTGTGTCTTCGACATCCCAGCTTTTGTCTTTTCTACTTATGTGTGGGAATATTGGCAATGCTGTCTGCCCCTCCCACTCTCCCGCTGCACGTCCCCTCCCCCTGCACACCCACCCCCACATTCACTGCCAACCCATCCACCAGCCCATCGCAAGGCTGCCCCCAGGGCTCTTCACCCAGGCCGTCTACCCTCTCCATCCTGGCTCAGGCTACACAAGAGGCTCCTCCGCAAGGTTCCTAGGTCCAGTGGCCTCACTGTCAAAGCCCCAACACCTCTGCTCCAGGCCCCAATAAACTGACCTCCCAGTTCCAATCTATACCTGCTATGCAGGGCCAGTTAAACCCCCTGAGACTGGGCTCTGCCTCAGTCCCTCCCACCAGAAGTGGGGATGCACAGAACGTTCATCCTTACTCCGAAGAGCATTGCTCCAAGACCTCCAGGCATCAGCTCTTGAGATTTAAAATCAAACTTTGGGAAGCCAGAAAGCCTGTTTTTTCCAGGCCGTCACTGCCGTACACCTTTTAAGAAGCGATTTTGAAGCACAAAGCCACGGGCTGCTTCTGACCTCACTTTGCTTGGACAGAAGCTTCAGCTTGGAAGGTCTACTTTTTAAGGATAAAGGGAGTTAGGAAATAAATATTGTGATAGGCACTTTTAAAAATGTTACCCTTCTCCATTTGTACCCTAACTTAATCTCTGCATTCCTGAGGAAGATACAAAACAAAACTTGTTTAGCTGACTTCCCTTTCCCCCTCTTCCTTTCAAGAAAGTAAAGGAGTTTTTCTCCATTCAGAAAATTTATTCTCTGATTTATTCTCCAAAGTTCTCCAAGGTTGGGTAATCCTAGGAAGAGGTGTTACTCCTCTCCCAGAAGCTTGGAGTCCCTTGGCACTGCCTCACGCCCCAACCCAGCTGGAAGAATGTTGATTATCGCTACTGTTTTCCAGAAAATGAGCCTCTAAAATTACCACCACCCTGAACTGAAGCAAGCCGGTTGCTAATCAATAAATGTCCACTTGCAATTAGGATAACACATAGTTCTCTGAGCTGAGAGCTAAATTGGTAATTGCTCTCCTGTTATTTCCCATGGTTAAAAAAAAGGCCAGGGGGGTGGTTGAGTAACCTGGCTTTTTGTTTCAACTTTCATTTTCAACTTGAGAGCAAAGACAATAGCAGAAAGCCAGGTGGACTGGGCATTCTTCCTTTTGTTTGCCTGCTTGAATACTTGTGTTTGGAGCGTGTGAGGGGTGGTTCCAGGTCACTTAAGATGTGCAACAGTCACTCCTCTCTTCACTCAGTTGGGGGGCTGTCGATTCTGGCTGCCCCCGCCATCCTTCTAAGGCTAGTTCTTTGTGGTCGTTATTCTGTATGTGGTCTGTTCAGAGCAATGATGGTCTTACACCTTCAGGTTTCATGGGATCATCTCTCGGGAGCAGGCGGATGAGCTTCTCGGAGGCGTGGAGGGTGCCTACATCCTTAGAGAAAGCCAGCGGCAACCAGGATGCTACACGCTGGCTCTCAGGTGAGGCGCATTTCATTCCTTGTTTTCATTGCTGTACAAGTGGCTTCACTGATGTTTGCCCATTTTTAAGAATTGCAGTAGAATATACATAACACAAAATTCATCGTTTTTCCCATGTTTATTTTATGGGGGGGTCCCACTCTCTCACCCACATTGGAGTGCAGTGGTACAATCACTGCTCACTGCAGCCTCTGCCTCCCAGGATCAAGTGCCTCCCACCTTAGCCTCCTGAGTAGCTGGGACCACAGGCACACACCACCATGACTGGCTAATTTTTTTTCTTTTTTCTTTTTTCTTTTTTTTTTCTGTAGAGAAGGGGGTCTCACCATGTTGCCTGGGCTGGTCTTGAACTCCTGGGCTCAAGCCATCTGCCTGTCTCAGCCTCCCAAAGTCCTGGGATTACAGTCATCAGCCACTGCATCTGGTCTCCTTTTTCCCTTTTTTTTTTGAGACAGAGTCTTGCCCTGTCACCCAAGCTGTAGTGCAGTAGCGCGGTCTTGGTTCACTGCAAGCTCCGCCTCTTGGGTTCACACCATTCTCCTGCCTCAGCCTCCCGAGTAGCTGGGACTACATGTGCCTGCCACTACGCCTGGCTAATTTTTTATATTTTTAGTAGAGACGGGGTTTCATCGTGTTAGCCAGGATGGTCTCGAGCTCCTGACCTTGTGATCCACCCGCCTCGGTCTCCCAAAGTGCTGGGATTACAGGCATGAGCCACCGCGCCCGGCCTCCTTTTACCATTTTTAAGTAAAATTCAGTGGCATTAAGTACATTCTCAATGTTGTGCAAACATCTCCATATCCATTTCCAGAACTTTCTCATCATCCCAAACAGAAACCCGCTACCATAAACAATTACCCTCCCTACTCCTTACTTGGTATCTTCACTTGTTTCTGAAGTACCAGCAGTCTATCAGAGGTTGTATACATTTCCTCAGTCACAGATGCTATCAGTAGGTATGGACACTGGGACTCTGAGTATGGACACACAGTGAACTGGAGAACCATCTGGAAAGCTAGTGTTTCTACAGCCACTTCTGCCTGCACCATCTAGCTGGCCGAGGCCACAGCATCTCTGCCTCAGCTCCCAGCAGCCCATGTTGAAGGAAGGGCTTCTTCACCTGGCCTTGCACGTGCAGACCTCACAAGACCTGCATTTGCTCATGGGGTTCTCTCAGGGATCACCTTGTTGATCCCAGGAACCTGTCGTGAGGGCAGTCATGACCCTTCAGGCCAACGAGCCAGTAGAACAGGCTCTCCTGAGCCTTTACCACAAAATCACAACTATTAAACATCACAACACAGGAAAGACAGCACATTTATGGCACTTTTCAAACCTTGATCAAATATTTTCTGTCATTTGATCCTCGCCGCAGCCCTGTACGTTTTGGGGAAGGTATCCAATTTCAGAACTGAATTGTCTTTCAAAAGTTCGTTTGTGAACTCTTCGGAATTGGAAAACCCTCTCTCCATAGAGGGAATGGTGTCCGTGGGAGCCCTTCCCAGGCCCACAATGGTGTGTTCCATGCACCATCTCCCTATTATGGCTGTGCAGTGACACTTTCCAAGTTGCAATATGTCTACAACGTATCTTAAATAATGTAATTATGAGGATGAACTTAAAAAGCTATTATATCACGCGCTGTAGGTGTGCAAAATACTTTCCTATCTTCCCAGCGCTTCAGTAGCAGAAGCTGGCAGTTCTAGTGGGAAGTCAAGCAGGGGCTGTAGATGGAAGGCCAGGGCTCAGAGAGGAGGGAACCTATAGATTAGATTGTGGGGATGCTGGCAATGGCTCCAGCAGGGAGTTTAGCACACCTTATTGCTTCCCTTCTGTTGCACCAACTAGGGTGGAAGGCATGGGGTGCTCTGCTGGAGGTGGTAAAGATGCGATAATAAAGAGGCATCAGGACGAGGGGCAGGGCATCCCTTGCAGAGTAATTGCCAGGTATAGAGGAGAGCTGGTTCCCATTAAGTAAGTTTATAAGTAACATAGTTGTAAATCAGGCATTACCCTCTGACTTTTACAAATGAGAAGGATACTGACAATGACCTTAGTGATTTCTAGGATCAAACGACTCCAAGTGACGACCTGGGGTTAAGCCCCACCTCTGCCTTGTTCCAGGCATATAAACTCAAGCAGGAACCGCCAGTCTCTTCAAGTGTCAGTTGCCTTTGCGGTAAAACAGGCATAACCGTTATACCATCTCAAAGGGTCTCTATGATCATTAGGGGGAAAAAATAATCACATCAAATGCTTAGCCCTATGCCTGGGCTACACTAAGTATTCAAAAAACGTTAGCTGCTGTTATTATCATTCCACGCTGTGCTTATTTCTAACGTGGTTGTAATCCCTCATTCTGTCATGGGCAGGTTTGGAAACCAGACCTTAAACTACAGGCTCTTCCACGACGGGAAACACTTTGTGGGCGAGAAGAGGTTTGAGTCGATTCACGATCTGGTGACAGATGGCTTGATAACACTGTACATAGAAACAAAAGCTGCCGAGTACATTTCAAAAATGACAACTAACCCCATCTACGAACACATTGGATATGCCACCCTACTCAGAGAAAAAGTATCCAGAAAGCTGAGCAAGTCTAAAAACGAACCAAGAAAAACAAACGTCACACACGAAGAACACACGGCGGTGGACAAGGTGAGCTATGTGTGATGGAAACAGCCCTTCTCGTTTTAGTCCATGCCGAGTCAACAGGCGGGTTAACTGTAGGTGCGATTTGCTGGAATGTTGGAGGAGAGCCACCCTCACCCAAAGAAGTCTAGAATGTTAGTGCCAAAGGGACCTTAGAAATCTAGTTCAGGCTGGGCGCGGCGGCTCACGCCTGTAATCCCAGCACTTTGGGAGGCCGAGACGGGCAGATCACGAGGTCAGGAGATCGAGACCATCCTGGCTAACATGGTGAAACCCCATCTCTACTAAAAATACAAAAAATTAGCCGGGCGTGGTGGCGGGTGCCTGTAGTCCCAGCTACTCGGGAGGCTGAGGCAGGAGAATGGCGTGAACTCGGGAGGCAGAGCTTGCAGTGAACGAGATCGCGCCACTGCACTCCAACCTGGGCGTCAGAGCGAGACTCCGTCTCAAAAAAAATAAAATAAAATAAAAAATCTTCTAGCCCAGGCCCCTCATTTTACAGGTGAAGCCCAGAAATGTTTGATGATTTGTTCAAATTCATACAGTCAGACCTAGGACTTCTACCAAGTCATTTGTGGGTTTATTTGGAGTTTGAAAGAAAAAAAAGAAAACCTCCATTAGCGTGTTATGATGAAACACGGTTTCAGTTGCCATTTGAGGTGTCACTGGCTCCATCTGTAGTTCCACCCAGCCTGCCAAATATGTGATATTTGTATTTGCTTCTCTTAGGACTGGGTGACTGCCCATGATCCACAGGTCAGGTCTCTTGAAGGTGGTCTTACTTAGATAACAGGTTTCACTGACAGATATGGGAGCATTTCACTGACAGATATGGGAATGTGGCTATCTCTAGGAAGCTTAGAAAGACAGGCTGTCCTTTGCCCCAGACAAAGTTATTATGCCTCACCAAGGATTTAAAAAACTCCTAAGTGGGCACATATGCAGGCGGGGGTGGATTGTGGCAGGAGGTGGCCGGGGAGATCTGATTTTCCTCTCCAGTAAGTTACTGTGTGTTTGAAAGGCACCACCAGAGTTTGCTAGCAGATTTTTTGGGATGTGCCCCTTGAGGGACCATCTGCTTTGCCTGGTCCTATCCGTTTCCTACTGAAGGAAAGTGATAGCCAGCCACGCCAGTCAGCCCCTGCAGAGTCGGTGCTGAGCCCAGCTTCTCAGGCACACTAGGGCTGGGACAGATAGAAATAAGCTGATAGGAGGTACAGCCCTGCCACACTGCTCCTTCCAGTGGTCGCTAATCCTAGTTAAACCGGAGCGGGCCTCCTGTCGTCCAGTGTCAATGGGAAGCAAAGGAGCCTCGGGCTGACGAACTTGGGACTGGCATTGGCAGAGGGGCTTCATCAGAAAGCCCTGAGAGGAGGAGGGCGGGGTGGCACCGTGGTCCCATTGGCGCAGACAGGGATGATCTCAGTTGATTTGCTGATTGAGCTTCAGATCCTAGGAGAAACTTCCACAGAATCACATCAGTGCAGCAGCTGGGCCCATGAAAACATAATTTGCCATTTTCTTTTTATAACCCAGTGTCTCCAAAGCACCTGTTTATTATTTTCCAAATAATTGCTTTGGGAAAATTGTGGGGTTTCTGATTGTTTACATGTTAACAAAAGAGAGAGAGGACTTGAGTCCCAACTTTCAGTTTGTTCCGGTCCAGACAAAAGCCATTCCTTAGTCTGTTTGCAAAATCTCTTCCAAAGTAATTTAGAATAGAAGATATGAAAGCCAACCTTCCCAGCCATGACAAATCAGAAGATGAATTGTAAAATAAAACTCTGAAGCAGTGTTTATATTTCTGAATCAGAGAGCAAAGCCACGAAAAAGGCAATCTGTTACAAACTGCAGGATGCACACTCGAACATCTCAAGGAAAAGGAGAGCAGGAGGAGTGTCTCTTCTGTGTTAGGGCTGAGTTGAGATCCTGGATATTGAAAGTGATATTTCTAGATTCTTGTCCTCCCCCGAGAGGGAAGTTTGGTCAATAGAAACTGATATTTCTGGACAATATTCCTATCAGGAAACTTGTAACTCAAAATATGCCCTCTTGTGCAGATATTTTTGTATTTATTTGTCAAAAATAAATGGTGGAGGAAATTAGTAATCCAATTAATAATCACTTTGAATGAGGCACCCAGTATACATTTACCTTCCTGGGAAATGGTAAATCAAGAAGATATTGCAGGAAGACACCCACACTCCCTGAGCAGTTTGATGGACAGGTGTCAGTGGTGTGGATTTTCTTGGACACTAATGATGTGATGTTTGGTTGTCCCAGGGGACACTGTGGACACTGGGCCTGATCACTTGCTGGGGGCTACTCATTTTGTTAGTAGGTTTGTTAAGTTAGTTGGAACAAATCCATCTGTTTCTCTCTGCCCTGTGTTGACAAGTGGAATTATTAAAAGTCTCAGCCTTGCCAGAGATTCTGTTTCCCTTAAGGGCAGGTCAGTGGCCCGTTGCCATGGAGTCAGTGACTAGAAAAGAGGGACCGGAAACCTGAATGGCTTCACTGAGAAGAGTGGGTGGGGGGAGGGTACCTGTTTGCTGTGGTAGGGACACGTCCTGAAGGTTTTAATGAGTGAAACGAGCAGGTTTCCTAATATTTCTCAATTCCAGACACACCAGCATTTCAGTTTCCAAAGTACTTAAATTTCGTTTTCTCGTTTGTTTTATTGATCATTTCCAAATGAATCCAGAGAGATGATGTTACCTGTGTATCCAAGAATACTAACACAGTGTTAGTTGGCAAAAAGAGATTACCTACTCCATCAGATTTGAATGGTTTCCAGATTTCTCTCCAATCACGATTGTTAGCAGTAAACTTGATTTTAATAACTGTAGATGAGATGGAGAGGAAGGGAGGAAGCCAGAAAAAAAAAGTTGTGATGGTTAGCCAATAGTGATCCGTCTTCCCACTGATTCTTTATTTGGCTGAATTTAAAAACATTATGATGTATGTGGGCCACCATTCGGTGCATTTAATTAAAATGGTCACGTCCAGTGTCATTTCTTCTATGAAACGCATTTCAGAACTTATTCCATAGACGGATTATCTACTGACCTTCACATACAGCACTGTAAGCAACAAAGGAATAACAGGAGATTTAACATGAGCTCAGACATTTAGTGTTAAACACATTTCACGTATGTGAACTAATTTCCCGTTTTATCCCTCAGAACCACTTTGCCAGGTCCATAGAGCAGGAATCACCCTCCCTATTTTGTTGAAAGGCTCACAGTGGCAGGGTGAGGAATCAGACCCAGGCTTCCTGATTCCAGGCTCAAAGCTTCTTAAATCAACTGAGCAGATGTGCCTCGTTCTGTGCTTACTGCCCTTAGTGCTTTGAGCGAACACCCTTGGTTTTGGCCATCCTGAGGCAAGTGATGCTAAAAGTCACTCAATATTTACATGATCTGTTTCTGAAAACAGATCATGCAAACCGAAAACTGCTATTACGAGCTATAATAACTAGTATTTTCTTATAAAGTATACCCTACAAATCCAATACATATGACAACAGTGTTTTTGATAATACATTTTTATTCAATAAATATGGTTTGTCATATTAAATTGCATCTATGTTTTAGTGGGGAAAAAATCATCCATGCCCTCGATATAATAAAAGCACGTTAAGAATATGTTATACCAGTTTATTCATTTCACTATTTGTTATAGCAGCAAAAATTAGAAAATGACCTTAATGTCCATCAATTTGAGACTGCTTAAATGAATTATGGTACATCCGTGTTAAGGAATATCACATTACCCCAGGAAAAGAATGAGAACCCTCATATGGGCTGATATGGAACGGGCACCTGGAATTGTTATATGGAAAAGGGCCTGGCAGTGTGGTGTGTACAGTATGGTATTATTTGAGTAAACTAGTAGAAAAAAAAATATTTTTATTGATTTTTATTTTAAAACTTTATTTTATTTTTTAAAGACAAGATCTCGCTTTATTGCCCAGGCTAGTCTCAAACTCGTGGGCTCAAGCGATCCTCCCATCTCAGCCTCCCAAGTAGCTGGGATTACAGGTATGAGCCACCGCATCCAGCCAAAAAAAGCTTTTGCATATATTTTTTTCGTGCAAAGTCATAAATATCCCTTGAAGGGTGCAAGAGCCAGTATCACTGGTTGCCTTTGAAGGAGGGAAGTCCTCTTGCTTTCTTAGGGCAGGCACCGAAGCTCTCTTTGGTTTCTACTTTCTTCCTGCCAAACCAAAGAGAGTTACGTTTTCTGGACTGAAGGCCTTCCAACCTTACCGGGCTGTCCTCCTTTACAGACGAACTGTTTCAGCAGAGAACCTCTCCCCTCTCCTCTTCCACTCACATTTTTGTTTGTTTGGTTGGTTGGTTTTTCTTTCTAAATTATTTTCTTCCTTTCCAGCTGCCCATCTTTATATCCAAGCTGGTCCTTTCATTGGTTATTTCACTGTTTCCACCATGTGATCTGCTAGCCTGTCCCGGTATCTTTGCCTAGGAATGATTCCCTACAATGTGCTTGAACAGAGGCCATGGCCAGGCCAAGGAGTGAATGTCCAGCCCTCGCTTACCAGCAGAAGTCTTCATACAAGGTTGAGCCTGTCCTGAGTGGTTCTCCCCAGTGCGATGCTCGCCTCTCACGGCTGGTGTCCCCGTGGTGACTCTGTGCACATCCGAGTGTTATTGTTGTTGCTGTAATTCTGGAAAAGCTCTTATTTGCTTTTTCTACACGACAGAGTTCAAATTCCTCACAGGATATTTGCAGCCTGTCTAAGCCTGGGCCCGTTGGAGAAGCATAGCCTGAGACTGGGGTTTGGTACAGACGGGGAATTTGGAAAGGCATCCCAGGGGGAGGAGGAGAAGCTGGCCAGGTAAATAGAGGAGGAGAGAGGCTGGTATATGCACGCTGTGGAGCTGGTCACCTTCTCAGGAGCCGGGTAGAACTGCTCCTAAGAGGAATTTAAGTGGGAGTGTTTAAGGCATCACCTCCTGTCCCCTCTTGGTTGAGGGGTGCCTGTGAGCTGTTACATTCTTCCCAGTTCCAGGCCAGGCATGCTGGAGAGCTAGGTGGGTGCCACGGGCCTCCCTGGCAGCCTGTGGAGTCCAGTGCAGCTGTCCTTTTCTACTATTGAATAGAATCTGCCACACTCAGCCTCCCGTCTCCTCCCTGCTCTGGCGTGCTGCACACCACCTTTATGAGAGTTCAGCAGCCTGTGTCCAACGTCATTGTTTTCATCAGTGGTTCTCAAAGCATGACCCTCAGGAACCAGCAGCATCAACATCACTTGAGAGGCTGGTTAGAAATGCATGTTCCCAGGAGCCACTGTGAGAGGGACTCTGGGGTGGCCCCCGCCAATGTGTGTTTTAAGCCTCAGGCAGTTCCGATTCCCACCGATTCCCACCTGCATTTAAAAATCTATGGTTTCTATGTCTGTCTCTTTCCCCAGAGGTAGATCAGTAGAAGGCAGAGGCTACTTCTCAGCCTACTTCCTAATTCTAATGCCTCGCACCTCACTCGGTGAAACGAGCACTGATTGAATGAAAAATGGATGGGTAACTTTTAAAATGTAACACATTGCCCCAAGTTCACCCTAAGGATCAGTGTATCTCAAATTCACCAAGAGGGTGCCTCAGCATCTCCCGCACCTTCTCTCAGCACTTGCTCCTTCCTTTACTGGGCTAAGATCTGGCCACCAACTCTTGTAGCATCAGGAGCAGCGGGAGTCTGAAGGAGCAGGGGAATCGTGGAGACCATGTCGTGCAACCCTTCTGTTTTGCAGGACAGGAAACTGAGGCACCCGGCTCAATAGCATAGAAAGTATTTCTGTGACACCGAGGAGGCTTGGATAGAAAAGGATGCTTTTTAGCAGCTATCTTAGAGTTAAGATTGTTGAGGCCTTTTTTTGGATGGGACCCACAACTGTGCCATTGTGGAGGGGGTCTTGGTCCTAGGGGGTGGAGAGGCTTGGTCACTTGATTCAGGACAGTAGATTCAAACATGATGTTGCCCATTGTGCTTCACCAAGCAGAGGTGTGTATTCATTTGCCAGGGAAAGAGCCTGAATTGTTAATGCAGAAAGCGTTGTGGAGCTGGAAAAGATCGCTTGCGTTACAGGGTCTAAAGAACCTATAGATTTTCTCTGCAGGAGGTTCTTTGGAAATAACATGTAACTGACACACCCAGTCTTTTCTCAAAAGTCAAGGGTAAATGAAGATGAGCATAACTTAGCTATTATAGTAGGTGACAGGTACCGTGATGATGCTGACCAGCCAACTTCCTGCCCTTCCACTCACAGTTATAATATGGGGAGGGATAGGATGCAGTGAGAATGAATTTAACTTAGATTACATCCGCTCATGAAGCGGGGTTTTACCAAGCATTGATTTAAGCCAGAATTCCCTAATGATTTGGGATTTATCACTCAGTCTGAGCAATTGCTGATTTGGTTGGCTTGGTGGTTCTCAAACTGGCTGAAGGTTGGACTCACTCTGGGAGCTTTTAAAAAAATACCCATGGCCAGGCTTGGTGGCTCATGCCTGTAATCCCAGCACTTTGGGTGGCCGAGGCCGGCAGATCACTTGAGGTCAGCAGTTCAAGACCAGCCTGGCCAACATGGTGAAACCCCATCTCTACTAAAAATACAAAAAAAAAATTAGCCAGGCACTGTGGCACATGCCTGAATCCCAGCTACTCTGCAGGCTGAGGCAGGAGAATCACCCAAACTTAGAAGGTGGAGGTTGTAGTGAGCCCACATCACACCACTGCACTCCAGCCTGGACGACAGAGTGAGACTATGTCTCAAAAAAAAATAAATAACATTAAAAATATATATTAAAAATGCCCATGTTTGGCCCCACCTGGCTATGGAATCAAAGTCTTCACTGGTGAAAGCACCTGTCTTTTTTTGGCTCCCCAGGTGATTGTCAGATGCAGGGCTTGAGAACCTGGGTTAGATGGAAGGGGAGACAACAGAGTAAAGGTGATCAGACATTTTGGAGCATTTTCTTTCAAGGACACCTGTCCCACTTTTTCCCATGCCTCTTATATTCCTGAGGCTCTTTTATGTTGTAAATTAGACCCTAGCCTTCTTTCTCTACTTTTACACAACTCATGAAAAGTCCTCTGGGAAAACATTCTTCACACAGTTAACTCTGGTGGTTATGGTTACCTGTGCTGGTTCAGGGTTTGGCTTTGCTCCCTTTTCATGGCTCCTTTCCCGAGATTATTGCCTGAAATATAAATGATGGGAAACAATTAACTGAAGTAGGATTAAAGAATTTAATGAAGGGGCAAGGAAAAGTTAGCCTGTCTCTTAGGAGTCCGGTAGTGGTTTCTTTGGGTGGATATTAGAAAGAATCTCTTTTTACCAGTTCCTCAATATCGGTGTTTTGAAAGAGGAACAGAAGAGGAAAGTCATCCTAATACATTCAGCGTGTGGAGGGATATGATGGGCCAAACGCCAAACCCTCCTTACTTGTCCCCATCCAAAATCTCTCTAGGAAACAGCTAATTTAGAGACGCAGCCCCCGAGACAGTATTTGCTATGCAAATAGTGCCATCTTGTGGCTGAAAGGAGAGTTACATGCTGATGACACAAAGGACCAAACCTAACGTGTTGAAAATGTCCAAGAACAAATTTTTCAGCAATGAACCCACTGAGTCATCCCACTTCCCTCAAGTTTTATAGCACAGATAAGGCTGCACAATGGCTTGGGGGTGTCTTCCTGTAGCCTGTGCTCCTTCTCTGCATAAGCATGTGGGCAGCTCTGTGGGCCTAGGACTTGTAAAAATCATCCCAGGAATCTAATTCTAGTCCAGAAGTGCTCAAACTTCTCGGCCTCAGAACCCCTTTGTAAAGTTACTGAGGACCCCAAAGAGCTTCTGTTTATGTGGGTTAAATCTTGATATTTACTGTATTAGAAAGTAAAATAGAAAAATAAAAAAATTATTAATTCTTTCAACATAATAGTAATAAACAAATGGTAATAGATGTGTTAGTATGAATAACATTTTCATGAAAAATAACAGTTTTCCAAATAAAAAAGTGATGAGAATATTGGCATTGTTTTTACGTTTTTGTAACTCTCTTTAATGTCTGCCTTAAAAGAAGACAGCTGACTTCTCACATCTGCTCCTGTATTCAACCTGGGATATATTGTTTTGTTTGAAGTATAGGAAGAAGCTCTGGCCTCACACAGATGTGTAGATGGGAAAAAGAGGAATGTTCTTATAGCCTTTTCAGGTAAATGTGGGCTTTGAAATATATACTAGGCAACAATTCAACAAGTGGTAGTTTCTTAAAGGTTAGTTGCAATGTCAGTCACAGAAGGCAATTAATGTAATAAAATCAGTTTTGGCATAATGTATTCTCTGAAGGGATCTTGGGGATCCCTAAACACTGGTGGGCCACAGTTTGATGAAGAGCCCAGTTTTTCAAGATGTGTATGTTTTTACATCTCCAGAGAGGTGTTTGAGAGGAATCATCCCACCACTTTCATCATCTTTAACTGCAGGAGGTAAATGACGCTGTCACCTGGGACTGCTGTCCACCTATGGGGACTGTACAGGCTATGATGAGGAGGCATTCTTCTGGACCTGACCCACCGAGCGCCTGCCCTGAGCCCAACCTCAGAGCTCTTCCCAGTGGCTCTCACTAGGCGGTGGGGGGACAACAGGCTGAGTCTATATGAGTTTTAATTTTAGGGATCTCTCTGGGGTTGTTGAATGTTTTGAATTTTATCGAGGCTTTTTAATCATGGGACTTTCAAATAATTTATTCTGGAAGATAATTTTTATAATGTTTAAGTCAGGGTAGTCTCTTGTTTATATTTTAGTTTGGCTTAATTGTAGGAACAGTGTTGGTAGATGTAGGGTGATTACTTTTATTTTTAAGGTGAAATTGATGGGCTGTTTCTGTCTTTTTAGTAATTATATGGTGGTTTTTGGCTGTGAATAAAATATTAATGTTTGTGTATTAGTCTAGGTGGGATGATATGTTAAAAAGATAAAAGATAATATGTATTTGCGGTTCTCTTGATTAAAGGTTTTTTTTTTTTAATTAAATAGATTTGAGGTGAGAAATGGAGAGTATATTTACTTACGTCTGTGGGTCATCTATTGGCACTTAGTTTTTTAGTTGGTAAGTGTTGAAGTAGAGACTCTTGTTTGAGGAATCTTAGCCCCTCACCTAAATTGGGTATTTTGTTGAGTATGGGATGTTGAGATTATCACTTGACTTTTGACTTTTTTAATTTGCTTTTTTTTTTTTTTTAATTAGGGGAGTTTGTCTCTTTTGTATTTTTGTTTTTGAAGAAACTGGAGGGAAAAAGCTATAGGAGTTGATGAAAAAGTTGAAGGACAGAGTTATTATTTTAGACCTTTGTAAGGGGAGAAAAGGTTGAAAGTAGTGAGACAAAGTAAAAGTTGAAATTTTGATTTATAAATTTGAGAAGTTTTTAAAGAATGCCACATATAATGCTCTAGTTATTTAAAATATTATCTAAAACTTTAAAAACACAGGCTTTCCTCCTCAATTCCCTAAATCTCCTCTCTTACTCCCTAGCCACGTTAAAAATTCCCCATTTCTAGTTTTTATTAAAACAAATTTTTAAAATCTGCCTTCCTACCTTCTCACTTTAATCAAATCAAATAAACCTTTCTCTATCTCCAAACACCTGTGTATCACTATTTAACATCAACTACACACCAAGTACGCAAGCCTAAATTTAGACTTCAACACAAGCCTAGGGCCTGTGTCATTGGGAAACAGTTCTGCAGGTGTGGTTCTGATATGTACGGCGAATGAGGAGCCGCCGACTGGGTCTCATTCTCTTCCCTGTACAGAGGAAATACCAAAGCTCAAAGCTACATTGAACCAGGAGGGTTGGAAGGAGGACACACAATTTTAGCAGTGCCCATTATTTTCCTTCTTTGGCCTCATACTGGGTGTCACCCACTTTCTTACCTCTCCTGGGCTTCTCCAGCTGCCATCTTTGTGTCTATTTCATCAGGATGTGGCAGTCTCCCCACTCCACCCCCACAGTGAGTAGCTGTCATTTTTGCCACCCAGAGCCACCTTAGTTTAGGAGCTTCTGGTGGAGTCACATCTGCCCACTAATCCCAGAGGTGGATTTCTGATTCAAGGCCACATGGAAGGACCCCATGTACCTGGCTAGGGTGGTTGGTTCAAGGGTGGCCATGTGGTCAAGTCAGAGCCAGGGGAACACAACAGACTTTCACTGTGAGTTCCAGGAACCAGGCCTTTCACCCTCTTTCTGCTTGGCTCAATTAGACAAGAAGTAGAGCCTGGGCTGCTGAATCCTTCCCGCTACCCCATAGAGCCTGAGAATGGAGCCTAGAGAAAGTAGAGCCTGGAGATGGGGAGAGAGAAGCTGAGTCCTGAGGCCAGATCTGAGCCTCTCGCAGAGCTGCCCTTCGGCCTGCCTCTGTCTCTGGATGTTCCAGTTCGGCTGGCAGCTCATTCCTGCCTTGCCTTTGAGCTTGGGTAAGTGGATGTTGGTGCTGCATTTAAGTTGGCAGCTGCCATCATCCCCAGAAGAACTAGAACACACCCATCAGCTCCCCGCCACCCTCTGCTGTCCTTCATTCCCACTCACCTTACTTGTCACCATTATCGAGAAAGCTTAGCTATTCAAGTTCAGGTTCATTTTAATTTTAATCCAATAATCCACACTACCCTTCTTTAAAATGGTGGTGTTAAATCAGAAAAGGGGGACCTCTAGTGTTTACTGAAATGGGTAGGAATGTAGCATCTTGGTTACCGGGCAGACATGGGAAATAACCCAGAAGCCACTGCTGGAATACAGCTGTCATCCTTTACCTCCTGGCTCCAAAACATATATATATATATATATACACACACACACACACACACACACACCTCTTATAGTTAAATGCATTCAGTAAGATTAAGGCACTCTGCTAGAGTCTTTTTTTTAATTTATTTTTATTTTTTTATTTTTTATTTTTTTATTTGAGACGGAGTCTCCCTCTGTCACCAGGCTGGAGTGCAGTGGCACGATCTTGGCTCACTGCAACCTAATGTTTAAGTCAGGGTAGTCTCTTGTTTATATTTTAGTTTGGCTTAATTGTAGGAACAGTGTTGGTAGATGTAGGGTGATTACTTTTATTTTTAAGGTGAAATTGATGGGCTGTTTCTGTCTTTTTAGTAATTATATGGTGGTTTTTGGCTGTGAATAAAATATTAATGTTTGTGTATTAGTCTAGGTGGGATGATATGTTAAAAAGATAAAAGATAATATGTATTTGCGGTTCTCTTGATTAAAGGTTTTTTTTTTTTTAATTAAATAGATTTGAGGTGAGAAATGGAGAGTATATTTACTTACGTCTGTGGGTCATCTATTGGCACTTAGTTTTTTAGTTGGTAAGTGTTGAAGTAGAGACTCTTGTTTGAGGAATCTTAGCCCCTCACCTAAATTGGGTATTTTGTTGAGTATGGGATGTTGAGATTATCACTTGACTTTTGACTTTTTTAATTTGCTTTTTTTTTTTTTTTAATTAGGGGAGTTTGTCTCTTTTGTATTTTTGTTTTTGAAGAAACTGGAGGGAAAAAGCTATAGGAGTTGATGAA
This sequence comes from Mandrillus leucophaeus, assembly GCF_000951045.1. Lineage (NCBI taxonomy): Eukaryota > Metazoa > Chordata > Mammalia > Primates > Cercopithecidae > Mandrillus > Mandrillus leucophaeus. Next base: position 3,412,715 of record NW_012101209.1, on the reverse strand, counting down.
AAAGTTGAAGGACAGAGTTATTATTTTAGACCTTTGTAAGGGGAGAAAAGGTTGAAAGTAGTGAGACAAAGTAAAAGTTGAAATTTTGATTTATAAATTTGAGAAGTTTTTAAAGAATGCCACATATAATGCTCTAGTTATTTAAAATATTATCTAAAACTTTAAAAACACAGGCTTTCCTCCTCAATTCCCTAAATCTCCTCTCTTACTCCCTAGCCACGTTAAAAATTCCCCATTTCTAGTTTTTATTAAAACAAATTTTTAAAATCTGCCTTCCTACCTTCTCACTTTAATCAAATCAAATAAACCTTTCTCTATCTCCAAACACCTGTGTATCACTATTTAACATCAACTACACACCAAGTACGCAAGCCTAAATTTAGACTTCAACACAAGCCTAGGGCCTGTGTCATTGGGAAACAGTTCTGCAGGTGTGGTTCTGATATGTACGGCGAATGAGGAGCCGCCGACTGGGTCTCATTCTCTTCCCTGTACAGAGGAAATACCAAAGCTCAAAGCTACATTGAACCAGGAGGGTTGGAAGGAGGACACACAATTTTAGCAGTGCCCATTATTTTCCTTCTTTGGCCTCATACTGGGTGTCACCCACTTTCTTACCTCTCCTGGGCTTCTCCAGCTGCCATCTTTGTGTCTATTTCATCAGGATGTGGCAGTCTCCCCACTCCACCCCCACAGTGAGTAGCTGTCATTTTTGCCACCCAGAGCCACCTTAGTTTAGGAGCTTCTGGTGGAGTCACATCTGCCCACTAATCCCAGAGGTGGATTTCTGATTCAAGGCCACATGGAAGGACCCCATGTACCTGGCTAGGGTGGTTGGTTCAAGGGTGGCCATGTGGTCAAGTCAGAGCCAGGGGAACACAACAGACTTTCACTGTGAGTTCCAGGAACCAGGCCTTTCACCCTCTTTCTGCTTGGCTCAATTAGACAAGAAGTAGAGCCTGGGCTGCTGAATCCTTCCCGCTACCCCATAGAGCCTGAGAATGGAGCCTAGAGAAAGTAGAGCCTGGAGATGGGGAGAGAGAAGCTGAGTCCTGAGGCCAGATCTGAGCCTCTCGCAGAGCTGCCCTTCGGCCTGCCTCTGTCTCTGGATGTTCCAGTTCGGCTGGCAGCTCATTCCTGCCTTGCCTTTGAGCTTGGGTAAGTGGATGTTGGTGCTGCATTTAAGTTGGCAGCTGCCATCATCCCCAGAAGAACTAGAACACACCCATCAGCTCCCCGCCACCCTCTGCTGTCCTTCATTCCCACTCACCTTACTTGTCACCATTATCGAGAAAGCTTAGCTATTCAAGTTCAGGTTCATTTTAATTTTAATCCAATAATCCACACTACCCTTCTTTAAAATGGTGGTGTTAAATCAGAAAAGGGGGACCTCTAGTGTTTACTGAAATGGGTAGGAATGTAGCATCTTGGTTACCGGGCAGACATGGGAAATAACCCAGAAGCCACTGCTGGAATACAGCTGTCATCCTTTACCTCCTGGCTCCAAAACATATATATATATATATATACACACACACACACACACACACACACCTCTTATAGTTAAATGCATTCAGTAAGATTAAGGCACTCTGCTAGAGTCTTTTTTTTAATTTATTTTTATTTTTTTATTTTTTATTTTTTTATTTGAGACGGAGTCTCCCTCTGTCACCAGGCTGGAGTGCAGTGGCACGATCTTGGCTCACTGCAACCTTCACCTCCAGGGTTCAAGTGATTCTGCCTCAGCCTCCCAAGCAGCTGAGACTACAAGCTCACACCACCACACCCAGCTAATTTTTGTATTTTTAGTAGAGACGGAGTTTCACCATGTTGGCCAGAATGGTCTCAATCTCTTGACCTCGTGATTCGCCCTCAGCTTCCTGAAGTGCTGGGATTACAGGTGTGAGCCATCGTGCCCAGCCACTAAAGAGTCTTAATGAACTCTGGTAAACCAGATTCTTAGCAAGTTGTGATATTTCCAGGAAACTTTTTTAACAGAATAGGATGAAACATGGCCCCTTTTGCGGCATTGGATGTGGCCACGAGAGCCCTCTGTTGGAAGGGGGACCTCTCAGATCATTGGTACAACAGATGAAGAGTTGGGAACCTGCAGACTCTGAAAAAGGAAAGGTCAAACTTCCACTTGTAGTCTCTCAGAATTAAAGGCTTGGCCTATAAGAATTTGTAGGGGTGGGTGGGTGAGGTCCTGGATCAATTGTGGGAAGAGGAAGGATTTTGTTCCCTGAATCATTCCCATTGTCGTTAATGGAAATGAAAGTGTCAGGGCTACATCGGTTTGTTTTCATGGCCTCTGGACCAGGTTGCAGAACTGGCATTACTCAGTTTTCAATAAAAAAATGTCTGGCCAGGTCTTATGATGATAGTTTATAAATGTCCCTGTTGGTTTTCTCTCTCCTTATGCACAATCACTTTGAAGTTTCCGCAAAGTTAATATTTCACTTTGTTCCTAAGTCCCCATTTATGAACTTAATGAAGTCCAAGTATCAGAAGAGAAAGTTAAAGTTTACACATGCAACTTTGATTGTTCTCAAGTGACTCAGTGGTTTAAAAAATTATTTAAAAAGTCAAATCACTGTCGTTTGCAAGAGACACTTTAATACCCAAGTTGAGGATAAGAAGTAAGACACAGAACTATGGGCTATGCATGTCCCAACACACCTTTAACAGAGTAAAAGCAGTTATATTTTACCACAGTACATATAAATTCCATGTAAAACAATTCATGATATAAGGGACTTTTATTATGTTTAATCCCAAATGATTTTAGGAAAGTTACAATTATTCCCCTCAGAAAGTCTAAGCATATCATTGTTTTTCATCTATCATAAACTACATTATTTCATTCTGCTTCGTGACAACCCTTAACTTTATCGATCCTCCTCTTCCAACAAAGAAACAAGAAACCCGGGGCTTAGGAAAGCCAGGCGACCTGCCCAGGGTCATAGAACTTGTGACTTGCAGGTCATTTCACGAACACCCAGTTGCTAGAAGGTGGCTTGTCTGACTTTGAACAGGCTGTACTTTCCACTGAACCTCATTGACAAAGTGAGCAGATTTGCTGTGTGTCTAATTTTAAAGCTTCTAAACAAAGCGTTATATTAGGAGTTATTTTCCTCTTCCCAATATCGGTACTCAGTGCCTCTGTGCTTGACTGTAATCATCTTCTGCTCTGGGCTGATTTGTTCTTATAAAGAAATAGGTGTGGCTGAGGGAATTCCTCAAGAAGAGACGTGTTCGTTACACACATGCCTGCCTCTGTGATTTCTAAGAGAACAGTCTCTGTGTGCATTTTTAGCCTTGAGCTATATGAATTTGAAAAGGATTGAGCAATACTGTAAAGCTCTGTTTACCTTTACTGTATCTCAAGGCGATGAGTCTGAAATGCGACTCTTCAGACACAAGCATGCGTCTCACTTCTTCCAATCATGATGGAGCCCGTTGGGATGAGAGGAAACTGAGGCTGATGTTACCCTCCTGAAGGTTAGGAAGTAATGCCTGACCCAGCTCTCTCTCAGCATAGCTTTGAAACACCACTGAACTCTGGGACTGTAAAATGATATACATGGAGATTTTAATGCATTGGATTTTTTTTCCACTCCGGTAAGTTCAGTGTAAAGTCAACCTGCTCAGAAGGAAAGGAAGAAGCGCTAGCACGCACAGGGTATCGACCACATACCAGGTGCTACAGGAGTGGCTTTCAGTTTGTCACCTCCTTCCATCCTCACAACAGCTCTGAGAGTTGGGAATTGGAGCGGTGGAAGTAACTTCTTCATGACCACCAGTGGGCAGGGGAGCTGAAACCCTGCCGGCAGCTGTCCTGGCTTGAAGGAAAGCCTCTTCAAGAGCTCCTGGTCACCTGAGATTGACCAGCCTCCCGACCCCAGTGTGGCATGCAAGGCCTTTTCTGACCCTGTTCTCGTCACCCTGTCACCCAACACACATGCACACATCGCTTCACCTCGGCTGCTCCCTCTCCCTAGCTGTGTCCAAGAGACTGGCAAAGCAGAGCAATTCAAGTTTTCTGAGCCCCACAGCCAGTGTAATGCCTCTCAGGCTTTACACAGCATCTTCCAGTTCTTTGCAGTGTCCCTCCCCCTCGTCTCCCCCAGGCTCCTGTCCTGACTTGGGGAACTCCTGCCGTGCTTTGTGGGCCAATCCCAGGCATGTCCTTCCCTGCAGTCTTCCCTAACCTACACAAGCCTGCCTTGGTTATACCTTCAGTTGGCTGCCTCTCTGTAGCTTAGATACAGTTCTCATTGCACTGAGCACACCCCACGGGTGGGTTCATTCATTAATTCATTCATGCTTAACTATTAATAATTAATAATAATTAAATATTCATTGAGCCCCTAATCTGTGCCAAACACAATGCTGGCCAATTGCACTTACAACGATAAGAAAGAAGTAGACTCTTTCCCCTTGGGCTTGCTAAGGCACAGAACATGAACACGGAGCGAGAGGTCCACCTGACTGGCACTTGGGGAGTCGGACATCAGAGAATGAAGCCATAGAAGAAAGCCGATGCTGGAGATGGAGAATGTGTTAAACCGAGAGCTTCATTCTGGAGAGGCTCATGTGGGGAGTTCCCACCTTGGTTTTCTGTGCTGGTACATTTCTCTTTCTTTTTGTTCTATGCTATTTTGGGTGGACTTTCTGTTTCCTGTAGCCAGAAGAGCCCTAATGGAGTCCTAAAAAAAACGAAAACAGAAACAAAAACAAAACAGGCCATGCCTGGCAGAGAAGGCCCTTTTAAGGAAGGGGGCAGTTGGAGCAGTTGGGCCAGCCTCGGGGCACGGCTGGTAGAGGGGAAGGCTCCGGGGAGGGAGACGGCCAGGTTGGAGAGGGGAGGCTGGAGATGGGCGGGCTTGGGAAGGGCCACACAAAGTAGTCTCTAAAGCGTGGACCTTATGCCCAAATGGCTTAAGGAGCTGCCTGCAGTGTGATTTTTAGAAGGATACATTGGTGGCAGGGTAGAGGATGAGCTGGAGACAGAGACTGGGGCTCTGGGACATCAGTGCAGTAACATTGAGGCATCTGCATTTTTGCTTTCAAAACCCGTTGCTGTAGGCAAATTTTTAAAAGCCCGCCTTTTCCATTTTTAAATGATGACACTATTACCAAAGCTAATTGTTGTTTTAGACTTGTAAATTTTGAAGGCCTAAGTTAGTTAAATTGTTTTTTATAAGTTTTGCCGGGTTTGGGGAGAAGAGTGGGAGGAAGCAGAAAACCCATTATTCCAGCTGGGTGGATAAATGGGCCCCACAGAGCTGCGTTAACCTACAGGGCTTCTGTGTTCAAGACATAACCTTCTATTCTGCAAAGCCCTCTGCCATTTTCCTTAAACATACACTTGGAGTAAGTGTTTGATGAATGAATTAATGTGTTTGCATTCTTTCTTCATTCTGCCTCCTACCTGCAAAGACAGAACTGTCATATATGCCTTTCTTAGAAAAGCTGTGGACTTTAAATATTATCTGCGTTGAATTTGATCATAAAACAAAAAATACTCATTAACCTGAACTTCACAATCTTAACCTTTAGTACCTATGAGAAAGTCATCTACTAATTAAATAGTTTAAAGGGTATTGCAATGGAAATGTTATTAAGAGAGCAAAGGTTTTCTTCCAACTCAGAGTGTACACTTTCAAAGGGGGTGAAAAAGGGCCGTAGTGTTGAGGCTGCTAATCATGTTGGCTCTAGTCCAGTAGTTCTCAAATTTTAGCATACCTGAGAATCCTGTAGAAGATTTGTGAGTACACAGAATTCCAGGCCCTCTCCCATCATTTCTAGTACAGTAGGTGTGACCAGCGGCCCAGCTTCCCAGGAGATGCTGATGTTGCTGGTCCAGGAACCACAGTTTGAAACCGCTGGTCCGGGCAGTAAAGTAGCACAGTTAAGTATATAAGGCAACTGGAGAACTAAGGCTAAATGACAGTGATTAATTAGAAGTAATCTGTAATCATATACATGTGTATATATGCGTGTATATGTATATTTCCAGCATTTTTATACTGACTATCCTAGAATATAAGCAAACTGCTTAGGCGTTTTCTAAATAGTGATTGCTTTGATGCTGTTTCCTCCCGTTGTGGAACTGCTCGCTGGCCCCTGCAGGCATCTCCCCTGCAGAGGAGGTGCTGCACAGTGGTTAGAGCGTGGGCTTCAGGGCCAGTGGCTGTGTGGCCTGAGCCCTCCTAAGCCTCCTTCCCTTCCTTTGCATGCCGCGGGGTAGCATCTCACCTGCACTTTCTTCGGAACACCAGCTACCTCTGTAGTGCGTCCTCTCCTGCGCGCTCACCTGCCAGGGCCCCAGCTGCTCGGGGTCCCAGGCTGTGCCTCACTCATTTCTGTGACCTTGCAGGACTTGCCGCAGCAAATGGGCTTTTGTATTTCCAAGGCACTTCATCAATGTTTATTGAGAAAAGGAAGGAAGAAAAGAGGAAAAGGAAAAAAGAGAGAGGGATGAAGGAAGGAATTTTCCCAGGTTGCTCATTGTCTTTGTGACATTTTTCACTGTAACTTTTTTTTCCCTTTTTTTTGAGACGGAGTCTCGCTCTGTTACCCAGGCTGGAGTGCAGTGGCGCGATCTCGGCTCACAGCAAGCTCCGCCTCCCAGGTTCACGCCATTCTCCTGCCTCAGCCTCCCGAGTAGCTGGGACTACAGGGGCCCACCACCATGCCCGGCTAATTTTTTGTATTTTTAGTAGAGATGGGGTTTCACTGTGTTAGCCAAAAGTAGGGAAAGATCCATTAGGTAGAAAACCTAGAAGTCATTTAGGTTGAACCATATGCAACTGTTGATACCTGATAGTTTTTGATTTGCAAAAATAAGGCAATTTCATGTGGTTCAAACTAATATCTATTTAATATGAAGGTATATGAATTCTTGTAAGAACAACACAATTTGCAAGTTTTAGAATACAGTCCACTAGGAGTGGATACTAAGCTTGCAGTTTATATGCTCTGGAAGACCCTCTTTTTAAAAAAATAAGGCAAAAATACTAGTAAGGTATTCTAGATGGGGCCACAGAAAGGCTCCTGCCTGAGAGAACCTTGGAACTTGAGCATGTGCTTCAGAACTTCATAGTGAAGACGCGTGCCAGGGGCCTGGCTTGAAGATGGCAGCTCTTAGGACAAAGCATGTGTGAGGCTGGAGAGCTGCTTCTGCAGAGTCTGTAGGAGAACAGCACACCCACTTGGCAGAAAACTCAGGTGCCAGAAATCCATACAGTCCACTGAGCCAAGTGGAGAGATGAAGGATTGCTGGAGCACCTCGTTGGTTTTGAACAGTGCTGTTTCCAAGACAAAATGAGCCTCCAGGTCGGACGGACTTCAGAGGCAGATAGTTTGTCCTTTCATGGAAGTTCTCACGTTCATATGTTTCATGCATTTTCCCTCAGATGGGATGTTTTGGAGTGGAAGTGGAGCTAAGTAAGTAAATGTAAGCCATGCCAGGCGAACACCCAAGGAGGGAGCAGGAACAGAAGCTGCGGAAGCCTCTCAAGGAAGCATGGGGAGGGGGTGGGATGCCAAACATGGAGTCCTTGGCTTTTTCAGAAAAATTGCTGAGGGGTTTGCAGGAGAGTTGTGAGATCCAGAAATTACTATTTGACTGGGGAGTGGTAGGTGCCTTTATTGGGATGCTTTAAAGAAGTCCTAATTCCATAGTTAGCTGAGCCCAGCAAACACAAGCTCATATTTTGGGAGTGGATGTCCAGAAAATGAATTCTTTTTTTTTTTTTTTTTTTAAATCTGGAAGCATGGCTTATCTGATTGCCCTCTGGGCTTAGCGACAGCATGCACCCCTTTGAGTGTTGTGTCCTGGGCCACAGCCTAGCTGCTACTTCCCTCAGTTTCCTTCTGTCCAGGGGCTAAGCTCACTAAGGTTCATTGGTGGGAACACGGAACTACCAGACCTGCCAGGATGGTGCCTTTTTCCTTGGCGTGCCTAATTTAAGTGTTTAAAATGCAAGTATTTTTAAACAAACTTGACAACCACAGGATGTGCAGATTAGCACTCTATGTATATGGTAGCTCTGCCAGTGTAGCCTCCTGCTTGGCGAAACTCAGCAACATGAATATTCATTAATAAGCCCATGAGAGGGACTCCAATGAACTGAAATTCTGGATTTTGAAGGGCCAGTCTGGATGACTTTCAGCGTACCAGTATGCAATGGGCACAAGGTGGCAGTTCTTTTTATAAATTTTCTGAGAACTGACAACTGTTAGGCCAGTTTTGGGTGTGCCTGTATATAAAATTTCTAGCGAACTCAGAGTCTGCTTTCTGGGGTAGACACCTCAAGGCTTTGTTTAATTGTTAGTTAGTTAGATAGTTAGAAATAATCACCACCAATTTTCACTCAGCACAGTGTTCTGAATCTACTACCAGATTAAAACTCCGTCTAGAGGTATTGGGAATACTGGATATTCACATGCGAAAGAATGAATTTGGACTCTTACTTTACACCAAATACAAACACTAACATTAAATTTATTAACTACCTAAACATAAGACCTAAAATTATAAAACTCCTAGAGGAAAATATAGGGGAAAGTTTCATGACATTGGGGCTGGCAGTGATTTCTTGGATGTGACACCAAGAGCACAGGCAACAAAAGAAAATATAGACAAACAGGATAATACCAAACTTAAAGTTTTCTATGTGTCAAAGGATGCAATCAATGAAGTGAAAAGGCAACCTATGGAATGGGACAAAATATTGCAAATCATATATCTAATAAGGGCTTAATATCCATAATGTATTTTTCAAAACTCCTACAACTCAACAACAACAACAACAAAAGTAAATAACCCAATTTAAAAATGGGCAAAGGACTTGACTGGACATTTGTCCAAAGATGATACCCAAATGGCCAGCAAGCATATGAAAAGATGCTCTACATCATTAATCATTAAGGAAATGCAAATGAAAACTACAGGGAAATATTATCTCACAGCAGCCGGGTGCGGTGGCTCAGGCGTGTAATCTCAGCACTTTGAGAGGCCAGGAGTTCCAGACCAGCCTGGCCAACATGGCGAAACCCCATCTCTACTAAAAATACAAAAATTAGCCGGGCATGGTGGCGCACACCTGTAATCCCAGCTACTCGTGAGGCTGAGGCAGAAGA
>NW_012101209.1:3396520-3403180 GCF_000951045.1 Mandrillus leucophaeus | reverse complement strand
TTTGTATACCTATGTTCATAGCAGTATTATTCCAATAGCCAAGAGGTAGAAGCAACTCAAGTGTCTATGGATGGATGAATGAATAAAGAAAATGTGGTATAGGCATACAGTGGAACATACTTTAGCTTTCAAAAGGAAGGCAACCCTGTCCCGTGCTGTAACATGCGTGAACTTTGAGGACATTATGCTAAGTGAAATACGTCAGTCACAAAAGGACAAATACTGTCTTAATATGAGGTATGTAAAGCAGTCAAATTCACAGCAACAGAATGTGAAAGCAGAATGGTTGTTAGGGGCTGAAGGGAGAAGGAAATGGGGAATTGTTGTTCAACAAGTTTTAGTTTTGCAAGATGAAAAAGTTCTGGAGATCGGTTGTACAACAATGTGAATATGCTTAACACTACTGAACTGTACACGTAAAACACTTAAGATGATAAATTTTAGATTATATCGGGTTTTTTCTTTTCTTTTTTCTTTTCTTTTTTTGAGATGGAGTTTTGTTCTTTTGCCCAGGCTGAAGTACAGTGGCATTATCTTGGCTCACTGCAACCCCCAGGTTCCAGCAATTCTTCTGCCTCAGCCTCCTGAGTAGCTAGGATTATAGGCACCCACCACCTAATTTTTGTATTTTTGGTAGAGACGGGATTTCGCCACATTGGCCAGGCTGATCTTGAACCCCTGACCTCAGGTGATCCACCCGGCTCGGACTCACAAAGTGCTAGGATTACAGGCGTGAGCCACCACGCCCGGCTATATGAGTTTTTCAACCACAATTAAATTTGGAAAGAAAAACTCAATCTAGAGAAGCAGATGGTACCAACACCTTTCCTTTATTTTTTAAATTTTGTATTATACTTTAAGTTCTAGGGTACATGTGCACAACGTGCAGGTTTGTTACATATGTATACATGTGCCATGTTGATGTGCTGCACCCAGTAACTCGTCATTTACATTAGGTATATCTGCTAATGCTATCCCTCCCCTCTTCCCCCACCCCACGACAGGCCCTGGTGTGTGATGTTCCCCTTCCTGTGACCAAGTGTTCTCATTGTTCAATTCCCACCTATGAGTGAGAACGTGGGGTGTTTGGTTTTCTGTTCTTGTGATAGTTTGCTGAGAATGATGGTTTCCAGCTTCATCCATGTCCCTACAAAGGACGTGAACTCATCCTTTTTTATGACTGCATAGTATTCCATGGTGTATATGTGCCACATTTTCTTAATCCAGTCTGTCATTGATGGACATTTGGGTTGGTTCCAAGTCTTTGCTATTGTGAATAGTGCCGCAATAAACATACGTGTGCATGTGTCTTTATAGCAGCATGATTTATAATCCTTTGGGTATATACCCAGTAATGGGATGGCTGGGTCAAATGGTATTTCCAGTTCTAGATCCTTGAGGAATCGCCACACTGTCTTCCATAATGGTTGAACTAGTTTACAGTCCCACCAACAGTGTAAAAGTGTTCCTATTTCTCCACATCCTCTCCAGCACCTGTTGTTTCCTGACTTTTTAATGATGGCCATTCTAACTGGTGTGAGATGGTATCTCATTGTGGTTTTGATTTGCATTTCTCTGATGGCCAGTGATGATGAGCATTTTTTCATGTGTCTGTTGGCTGCATAATTGTCTTCTTTTCAGAAGTATCTGTTCATATCCTTGGTACCAACACCTTTCTTGTACTTTCACTGAAGGTCAACTCAAGTTCATTTCTCTTGCCCAGCACCAGAGGTTGATCTGAAGCCAGCCTGTCTGAGAGTCCACAACAGAGTCAGCCCTGCTGGGACTGTTCAGATCTTCAGCCTATCCAAGGACAGACTCCCCAGATTAAAAATTACCCCCCATTTCCTGCCTTTGGGCTGCTTTAATGCGTCTCAGAAGTGTCCTCAGGGAAACAGCTCTGGAAGGAAGTAAAAGTCAGGGCAGAGCTGGTAAAAAGTTCTGTGCATAGAGGCAAGTGAGGCTACTAGCTAAAAATGATTGGGTTTCAAGTAGTCTTGCACCTGCTGCCCTAACCACACATAAGAGAAGTCATTACTGGGACAACCAAAGCTCCTTGATGCCTGCACCTCCTCCTGCTTTATTTCTTCATCTCCAAAGGGATTCATCCAATGACTTCTTTTGGCAGGAACATTCTAGCTCAGAGAAGGCTAGCTGAAAATTAAGAATAGCTGCTTGAGGAGAAAGTGGGAGAAAGGCTCATAAACGTCTGAGATAGAATGTATGTAAATATCCATGAAGGCAGCCACATGCCTGTGAATGTAAGTCACATGGGAAGGTGCTGGCCAGTGGTTTGTGTGAAAGCACCCCCGTCCTTGCCATGGCCACATTAAAAAGCTATTTGAACACCAACCCATATGTATTGTGATCTTCTCTTTCAGAGGGGAAGATTCAAGGGACTTGAGGAAAGCAGACAGCGTTTTCTACTGAAATGCTGTCAGGCAAGCTACGCACAGAACTTCCAGACACATATTTGGTGACTGTTAACATGGAAATCACTGAATATGGGTATATTTTTATGCCACATAAGGACATAAAATTCCCCCACTATAATAGAAAAATGTGTAGAGTTCTCCCTTGAAATATCTGTACTCGGTTTAAATTAGCAAGTATACATGGTCAGAATTCACGTATTTGTGTTAGTTTTCCAAGTGAGGATTTTTTTAAAATGACTTTCTCTTCAGGGTCACATGTGTTACTTTTAAGGATGATTTTAGCACTTTTTATTATAATGGATCTTTTTTAAAAGAATGATGGAAGGTTGGGCGTGGAAGCTCTTTCAGCCTGAGCTTTAAGCAGCCCTTTGAGTGGCCTGATACATGTGAAATACACACAGGTGCAGCAGCGGGCACCGCCAGGTGTGCTGTCAATTACAGCCACTGGTATACTACTAATTTTTAAGGTAGTTCCAGAATCATGGTTAAAAAATGAAGTCTCTGACTCTGATGTTTCCTGCATGATCAAGGTCAAATTTTAGTCATTTTTCAGATCTAATAGACGGCCTCTCTCCCTGACTGCTCTCTGAGCAAAGTAGCCGCAGCTGAGATTTTCCTTCACAAATTAAATATATGTATATAGTTAGAGAAACCGTTGCTGATGTTTTCAAAAAAGGAGTATTTACTTAGAAAAGCAAAACAACTTAGTAAACTGCTTGCTTTACATAAATAAACTCTTTGGAATCATGTGGTATTTCCATGAGATGTCAGGGCTGATACCTGCAGTCAGATAAATTTGCATCTTACAAAGCTAACCAGGCTTCTTTTTCATAGGACTTCTCAGTGGGCTCGCATACCCCAGAAATCTCCCAAAGGGGCTAAAGGCTGAGTGGTTCCCACTTTTGTCTGCCCATGGAAAGCTTTCAGTGCTGGACGTCTCTCAAACTAATGTTCTGAAGAGCACACTTTGGGAGAAGTGAGGCAAATGCAAATGAAAAATAGAGAAAAAGCTTCCATGTTATGGGTGTGCTTCGTAATTTACACTGTTACAGCTCCTTTTTACACACTTGACTTGTTAATTCTGCTTCCTTCTTCAGGCTGCTTTTGATGTTGGTCTGTTCGTACCAAACCTTGCCTATCAAAGCGTTATATGAATTGCTGTAGAAAATATTTCAGCTGAATTAAGAACACCAAGGAAATGCTTTCAATTCCCATATTCATAGAATGTTAGCACCCGGGGTGGAGAAAAGAAGGAAATGACGCGGACATTTATTTCATGCTTCTGTCCCAGCCCAGTGATGGCCAGACTTGTCTCCCCTGACAGTCAGTGGCTGCTGGAATGCACTGCCCCTGCGCCACGCAGGACTGAAGGCTCATTCCCCCAGCCGCTGGGCAGGCTGCGGGCAGAAGCCCCCAGCTGAAGGAAGCTGTGTTGTCCAAAGCCCACATCCAATGACTGTGTAACCTGAGGGTATAAAAGCTCAGCTTCTTTGCCGCAATTTGGGACAAGTCTGAAGGATCAGCCACATTTCAGAATTCCTTGGGGTCAGCTGGGGTTTTTGTTGAGACTGCCTTGCCACACCCGCCCCTGCCCAATCCTGCTTCCTGCGCATGCTACTGGCCTCGGAATCTGCTTCCTAGAAAACCTGGCCAGCAACAGTTCTCTGGGAAGGACGAAATCTCAGGCTAAAACTGAAAGTGGAAAGTAGCCACTTTATTTGCCTTTTAATTAATTTTAATTTTAATTTCCATCTCAAGCTTCCATTCTGCCTAATGGCAATATGATAGTCTTTGTCAATTTAGAATAAATTCAGCCAGTGCAGGGATTCCCTCTCCCCACTTCCCCCTGGGCTTACATCTCCTTTCCATGGGACTTCAGGAATTGTCACCTCTCTCTGCCGGCATCCATTGAGACATCCCATATCCTGGCCACAGGCTGGTTTGTGGTCCGTGCCTCATTTGTGGTCCGTGCCTCACTTGTAGCTGCATCCTTTTTGGCTCAAATGTCAGGTCTTACCTGGCGGCTACCTCTCAGCACCACGTCCTTGCCACTCATAGCTGCGTGGAAAGGACCATTCTTCTGCCTCCCACTCATGGCGGGCTACCTGGGGACAACATGAGGTTGCCTAATTTGCCACTATAGAAATTGTTTGTTTATAGGGCAGAAAACCCACTGTAGTAGAGGTCCATTGTTTAGCACTGAAGTATTGTTCAAAGTAAGTGATTTACAGTTGTCTAGAATGTCCTGAAGAAGAAGTTATTTTTTGGTGTCTCCGGGTGAAATAAAGGCCGTCAGACATGTTCTTCTGCAGAAATAGGTTTTAAATTAGTTCCATGCAACCTCCCACATTGCTTTAACATATCTTTTTTGAGTACCTTCTATTTATGGGTTTGTTCAAGATGCTGGGGACATAGAGAAATACACAGGGAAGACCCTTGATCTCCCTAGTTTATATATATAGATAGGAATTTGGTCTCTGTAGAACCAGGACATCTTCAGCAGTGATTTCAGTATGAGGGCCACAAACAAGATGGCATTTGCTTTCATTTCTCCCGTTGGAGTTAGGTGACATCCCACTTTCAGTGGCCTCCCCCGAGGGAACATCAGCACTACCTTCTGCTCAGTCAATTGTCACAACCGTTGACTCTCTGAATAGTCAGCAGCTTAGACTTTCTCCATGAATTGGCAATGCACAGGCCACATCTGGCTGGCAGACATGTTTTGACTGGTTTGTACGTTGTTTTTAAAAATATTTTTAATTTTAGAGATTTTACAACATTTGGATTTCTAGTTTCTCTTTTAAAAAAAAAAATATATCTGGTAGGCCAAAGTTCACAGCCTCATATGGCAACCAGTTTTTAACCAAAGTAAGTGCTGCCTCGTCCACCCTGCTGCCTTCAGATGGGGCAGGTGCTTTGCAGTTCAGCACAGTCTGGTCAGACAGCCACCCTCCCTCACCTCCTTTACCCTCTGGGCCCTGGAGGCCCGTTCCTGGAGGATTTTGTCTTTATATTGATCAAGGCTGACAGAGCTGCATCCTGGGGCTTGTGGATTCTGGCCCCACCTACTATAGTATTTACCTGACCGAGCTTCGGCTTGGTGCTTTGCACCTGCATCAAGATATTTGACAAGCAGTGGATGTAGGTGACTCACACACTGTTGATTGTGATGTGGACTGTTTCACACCCTTAACAACCATCTCTATGACAGCCATTGGTGTTGACTGAGAGATCTCACTCATTCACTTTCCCTCTAGCAATGATAGGATGCAAGACCCAGCCCCCTCTGCGGTTGGGTGAGGCCATATGGCACTTCAGACCAGTAAAGTATGAAAGGAGATGATGTACATTTCCAGATGAGCGCATTGTCTGCCTGTGCAAGACGCCCAGAGCTGTCTTCTCCTCCCACTACCACAAACAGCAGCATTCAAGTTGGTGGCTGCTGCCAGCTGAGTCCCAGAGGGAGGAGACACGGAGCAGACCCCCAGCTAAGGAACAGAGGACATGGAGCACGAGTGAGATATAGATCTTGGTAGATATAAGTAACTCAGGTTTTGGGATCTTTTGACCCTGCAGCATGCCCTAGCCTGTACTGAGTAATACAGTCCATAAAAGAGACTTCTCCAAGAGTCGTGGGAAAAATTCCTCTCAGAAACTGGTTTCCACTTATCTTATGGATCCTAAGAATCTTCTTTAGCTTCTAGGAACTTTAGACCTAACTGTAGCAGAAGTGGGATATTTGGGTAGGTGTTCTGACTTTTCCCCTGGTGTAATCTTATTTTTTCTACTTCTTATCATATTGTAAGAAGGCTATGTTTTTTTAAAGGAAGAGCAATACTGTATATAAAAGTTAATTATTATATTGATATAATTTACTTTCAAATACATGTATATGTCTCCCTTGAAATAAATTAATTTGTACTGATATAAAACAATTAAACCCCTGAGAATCTATTGCACATATCTTACAGGGTATGTGCATGAATGTGGTGTTTAACTCTTGGGACTTATCAGAACTTCTTTATAAGAGTGGACTGTGGGCCGGGCGTGGTAGCTCATGCCTGTAATTCCAGCACTTTGGGAGGCCAAGGTGGATGGATCACGAGGTCAGGAGTTCAAGACCAGTCTGGCCAACATGGTGAAACCTGGTCTCTACTAAAAATACAAAAATTAGCTGGGCATGGTGAGGCATGCCTGTAATCCCAGCTACTCAGGAGGCTGAAGC
>NW_012101209.1:3327904-3395590 GCF_000951045.1 Mandrillus leucophaeus | reverse complement strand
CAGGATTCGAGACCAGCCTGGCCAACATGGGGAAGCCCTGTCTCTACTAAAAATACAAAAATTAGTTGGGTATGGTGCACATGCAATAATCCCAGTTACTTGGGAGGCTGAGGCACAAGAATCTCTTGAACCTGGGAGGCAGAGATTGCAGTGAGCTGAAATCGTGCCACTGTACTGCTAGCCTGGGCAATAGAGTAAGACTCTGTCTTAAACTACATAAATAATGAAGGATTTATTATCCTTCCAGCCAGATCACCTCCCTGTCTTTAGGTCGAATGATTACATCTGCAGAATCCTTTTTACCATATAACATAATCATGTAACATAATGTCATGTGGCATAATCAGGGGAGTAACCTTAGGTGGCAAAATCAGTCATAGGGGGCATCTGAAATTCTGCCTACCACATCTCCATCCACTCTACTACCTCGATTTCATAGTCTTTGGTAACTGCGTTTCTCCCGTTTATCCCCTGCTAACTCCCATCCAAACTGGTTGCAACTCATGTATTTGTTGAGCAAGCGAGCTATTAGTGCAAGTGTATATTTTTTATTCTTTTTTATTAAGATGGAGTCTCACTCTGTCACCAGGCTGGAGTGCAGTGGTGCGATCTTGGCTCACTGAAACCACAGCCACCTGGGTTCAAGCGATTCTCCTGCCTCAGCCTCCTGAGTAGCTGGGACTACAGGCACGCACCACCATGCCCAGATAATTTTTGTATTTTTAGTAGAGATAGGATTTCACCATGTTGACCAGGATGGTCACGATCTCTTGACCTCATTATCCACCCTCCTTGGCCTCCCAAAGTACTGGGATTACAGGCGTGAATCTCCACACCCGGCCATTTTTTATTCATGTTTATGTGACATGTTTGGAATAGGTGGTGCAAGATGGTGATGAGAAATATTTGGGTAAGGTTATAGGCAGCATGACAAAGTAATTGGGAGCACTTGGGAGCACAAACTCTGGAGCTAGCTAGACTCGTTTACTAGTTGTATGACTTTGGGTAATTCACTTAATCTCTCTCTGCCTCAGTCTCCTCATCTCTAAAATGGGAACTATAGTAGCAACAACTTGGCAGGATTGTAGAGAGGAGTGAATGAGTTAGTAGAGTGCTTAAACAGACCTGGCACAGGGTTACCACCACATGAGTAAGCGTTTTAATTAGAATAATGCCAGATGCTATAACACACACATTCCCAAATCTTAGTGGCTTAATGCAGTCAAAGGTCATTTCCCACTTGCATCATGGTCCAGTGGGGATGTTTCTGGTTGGGTTGCATTGTTTGTGGTCATTTAGGAACCCAGACTCCTAACATCATATGGCTCTCTCTCTAAATCACTGGCTCTCAAAGTAGACCCAAGAACCCTGGGTTCCCTGGGACCATTTCAAATTCAGACCATTTCTACAAGGCTTTCCTTTTCCAACTGTGTCTCTGCAGAAGCCTAGTTTTTTTTTTTTTTTTTTTTTTTTATTCTTCAACCAACATAACATAACAAGTGAAATATAGAACCAGATGTGAGAATCCAACTGTCTTCTATCAAGTTAGATAACAAAGAGATTTGCAAAAATGTGACATAATGCTACTTTTGTCATTTTTTTGTTTGAGCCAATATGGTTAATTTTTATTTAAAAACTACTTATATTAGCATGTAGGGCCTATAAAATTTATATTTTTATGTTTCTAATGTATTAATATTCTGAAGTTTTCTTGGTAAGTATAAACAGACGCAACCCACAGAAGCAAAAGCTTTTTGGGGCCCTAAATAAAGAATATAAAGAGGTTCTGAGACCAGAGTTGGAGACACAATGATGTAAATCCTGAGAGGCTGTTCCAGTCAGCTGGAAAATGAGTCTCGCAGGGCCACGTCAGGGAGGTTTCTATGGGCCAGTTCTGGAAGTAGCACATCATTTCCACTTGCATTTTCATTGAGTGGGGACTGTAACTGGCTACTGCTCAAGAGAAAGCAGAAATGGGTGGGTCACCACCTCCCAATCTTTACCATAGTTGACTGTTTTCAAGGGTTTATTGCCTCTTGCCCTATGCATATCACAAGTATCTTGTTTAGCGTTCTCCAAGAGCAATAATATGTGGTTACATATACTCAGACCACTTCAGAAAATTCTAGAATGAGCCTAGTTTTTGCCCCAGTCATTTGGAAGTTGGCAGACACTTATCTGAAATAGCTATGCATTTAACCAAATAAGTAAAAGAAGAGATATCAGTCTTTTTAGAATCAGATGGTATTGTAGTAAGAGTGAAATAGTCTAAAAACATTTCTGATCTGCTTTGAAACTAACAGTAAGAGATGGCGGGAGCTAAATTTAGAGGCTCTTTTGTTTGTGTTGTTTTTGGTTCATTTTGATATCTGATACCAATTATATACAATCTACTTTATAAGTTGAGAAATTGATGACCTTTGACAAGCAACATCACAGGTTGCCCATCTTACACTTTTTGGAACAAAGCATGAGTTACACACACACACATATGCATACCCATACTTCAAGGTTCAGTTCCCTGGAATATGTGTTCAAGGTTCAGTTCCCTGGAAAACGTGATTGAGTTTTATACTAAAGCTTTGAGAGCAGGACTTGAGTGGGTCCTAGTACAGACTTAGACAGAATTGTAAGGTAGAAATTTGATTTTTATATTCGTTGTGACTAGATTAATTTTAGATGTTTACATTACATATACATTTGGAAATGTATCTAACAATATGGTGTACTTTTGTGCTATATATGGACTTTATTATATATAGGAACCCTTGTGTAATTAGCATATAACTATTTAAGCTTCATAGCTATATCTTTGCTTTCATATGCTGTTTGTGTTATAATTAATTGGCAGTATAAGACCTCTGTGAAGAATATAAGCACACTCTTCCAAGGAGAAAAGGTAAATCCACTTTAGGATGCTCCCCTTTAGGAAGTCATTTCTATTGTACTTAGAAGAAACACGCTTTGCATAGGATATATTGCTTACTATTTTCTTAGAGTTTAAAGGTAGCAAATCTTTGTTGAATAACAGAGTCCAGCTAAAAGATTTAAACCATGCAGGGCATTTGTTGTTTCCTGAAGAGAAAGGCCAAGAGACATGGTGGTCTCAGGATGTGTTGGAGCTGATGGTTTTGTCATAGACCCAGGCTCTTTTCACTGCCCCTCTGCCAGCCCCACTACATGGCCTGCCCCCTTGATGTGGTCAACAAGTGCACAGGAAGATTGCTGTTCCATCACAGGTGTTAAAAGCTTTAGACAAATTAAATTTAACGGAGTTTAGTTGAGCAAAGAGTGATTCTAGAATCAGGCAGCCCGTAGAACCAGAATAGGTTCTGAGTGACTCGGAGCTGCCACGTGGTCAGATAACATTTATGGACAACAGAAAGAAAGTGATGCCCAGAAAATGGAAGTGAGGTGCAGAAACAGCTGGATTGGTGATAGCGGGGCTGGTTACAGCTCGGCCGTGGCCTTTTTTGAGCCTGCTTTAAACAACTGGCCACCTTTGGTTGGCTGAAGCTCAGCTACAAGAGTAGTTTACACATCAAAAAGTCTGTTTACGCATCAGAGTAGATTACCATTCAGTGTGTGTGGAGATGAGACGCGTTTAGGCCAAACTTAAAATATGTATGCAGGCAGCTTTAGGCCAAGCTTAACTTAACAGAGGCATCATGTGACAATGTCCTAAGCAGAGGGTAAGAAAGGTGATAGCAAAAAAAAAAAGGGACTTCTCCATCCCTCCCTTTATAGGAGAAGGCCTCTTCCCAGCTGACTTTCCCTCACTGCTCTGTCCCATGCCCTCCTGTAGGCCAGTCATAGACAAAGTGAACAAGGAGCCATAATTGGCTTGGACTGTCCTTAGTCAATTCCTGGGATCCTTGCATGTTGCTGCCTAAGCCTAGTCAGGGACCTGCTGGCAAGTAAGAAAGGGAGAGTAGCTGGGGGGCAGAGAATCTGCCCCCAAGCCTAACCAGTAAGCATACCTGGTATAGGGAACACCCACGACTCATAGAATATGATCAAAGTGCAACTGTCCAATTAAAATCCTTACATTTAGGGAAGTTTTGCCCCTGCTCCTCGGATAAATGCTCTGTCATGCCCCCTGACTTTTCTAGCCACTTGTAGCTAATAGAAGGCCCTACCATCACTTTCAATCTCAAAACGCAGGCGTATTTTGACAATTCAGAATTCCTAGTCCTGAATAATACTAGAAAATCCAAACTGGATTATAGAGTTAAATCTCTCCTCCCTCAGCCACAGCTAACTTAGGGAGGGTGCCGGCTGCCTGGCAAGGGATGAGATCAGCTTCTTCCCTCATACTTCATTCACCCTTGTTCCTTAGCTCACTGCCCATAGGGTAGGGATGCAAAGATCAGGGAGAGTTCTTCCTTGACTGATACCATCCTAAGAAGGCTTCACACTTACTGGGCATGGTGGGCACATTTGTGGGTTCTTAGGTTGTTCCACTAGACCCTTCTGACTGCAGTTCTTGCAACAGAAGAAATACATAGGTGGCGATATAGCTTCTTCTAAACTGTCTGCTAAACCGGACAGTGAAAGTGGGAGTGAATGGGGTAGGGGTAGTCATGATTTCACCAGGCCAACAGTCATGAACTGAGACCATTCAACACTTGTGTTGAGCAATCAGGGAGGAGGGCCACAGGGCCACCTTAGCAATGCACAGTGGCCACCCTCCCGTCAGCCCCTGCTTTTCCAACAAAGAACTCTTTTTTCAAGTCCCTTAACCTTCCAGATGGTCCTGATTTTGAGAAATGCTGTTAGGTGGAAATGCTGTTGCTTTCCAGATAGGGCCCTCTCATCTCATCCTGCAGGCTGACAGCCTTGGGATCGCACCCTAAGATGGCTCAGGTGGTCTCAACTTCAGTTAAGTGCCCTCCATTTCTGCAGGATTTAGGGTTTAGGGACTCACAGCTGAGTTGATCAAAAGAATCTCCTTATGAATCCCTTCCTAGTGTTCAACCACCTTCCCTGTTTTTTTTTCACTGCCAGTATGAGTATGGGGTCTAAGTTGTGAACCAGTTTTCTGTGGTTCCTTTGATACCCTGCCTTTCCATGGTGTGCCTCACTGTGAAATTCCATAGCTATTCCTAGGGTGAAGCATTCAGTCATAACTTCCTCACCCAGAAGCATGAATGATATGTCTTGCTATAATACGGTGATGTCCCAATAGACTATTGGCATTCTTCAGGCCTCCAAGTTCCCTCAAGGGATAGCCCAAGGCTAATACCTTTTCTAGTCTAGTCTAGTATTGTTTGCTATTCTCTTCCTGCTGTCAGCTATGAACTCTACCCACTGCTCTCTCCCCATAATTTGTCTCCAAGTTTGCTGATCCGGGTAACCCAGAAAGAAATGGAGCTTTTCAAGGTTGGCCAATTAAAAGATCCTAACTCAGAAATCTACATTGTACTTGCCTACTAAACCATAAATACAATGGGAGTGTGGGTATGGGCTGGAAGAAATCAACATCATTAGTAAATACATATGGAAAATGTGATTGATTTAACTGTACCTGGCAGACCCGTATTTCATAGTTTTAGACTGAAGAACAGAGGACAACAGATGTGAAATCATTTTATAATGATCCCTGGATTATTTTGGACTAGCTATGCATCACGGGTAATCCTGGTTTATCTCTCGTTGTTGTTTTGTTCATCGTTAGGGTATTTTCAGCAGCTGTCCCTGGCCTTTTGGAATATAATTATGTTTTTCTCTGGAGCTATAATTTGTCTGCTGCAACCAGAAGAAAAATGTTTGTGTGGAACTAGAGCTGACAACTGGGAGGCTGTAGCTCCGGCATTCCTCTGTTGGCGACAGCTCTGTAACTCCTAGTGTGTATAAAAAGACATTCCAGAAAATGGTTACCAAAAGGATTTCTTGCGTGGATATAGTTTTTCCATCAGAGGGATCAGCTCTTACTGGCAGGAGTGCTTTATTTAGGGCTATTTCTTTCATTCGGTGTTTAAGTCAGCCAACACTTATCATGTCCCTGTAATGCAAAATGCACAGTGCTACATGCTGTGGGGGGAGATATTTTTTTTGTTACACTTTGGCAAAAAGTGATGTGTACACAGAGAAATAGAATACAAAGTCATAGTTGCTTTATGTTCTATTGTGATAAGGTCTGGAAACCCAAGAAGGGCATTTGGGGTCAAGGAAAGTCTTGTGAGTGAAATGGGATTTGAAAGATGTGTACAACTGGAAAGTACTGGGCTGAAGGGATTGGCAAGAACCAAGGTCACGGAGGTAGGAAGTACCAGTGTATTTTCCTTGTCTTGACCATAAGTGATTATTTATATTACAGTGACTATTTAATGGATACAGATTTTTTAGAGTGAAATGAGATATACAGGAATAAACCAGAAGGGTCGTGGACAAACCTGGTTGTAGAGTTGCCTGATCTAGAAAGAACAACAGACTTTTTTTTTTTTTCTTCTCAATTCTGGAGGCAGGAAGTCAGAAGTCAAGGTATTTTCTGGGCCATGCTGTCTCTGAAGGCTCTAGGAGAGGATCTTCTCTGGCCTCTTCCTAGTTTCCAGTGGTTGTCAGCAGTCCTTGACTACCTCATTTCAATCTCTGCCTCCATTGTCACATGGCATTTTCTTTGCGGGTCTCTGTGTACAAATTCCTCTTTCCCTATAAGGAATCCTGTCATTGGATTAGGGCCTATCTTAATCCAGTATGACCTCATCTTAACTTTATTACATCTGTCAAGACCCTATTTCCAAACAAGGCCATAGTCACGGGTACTGGGGTTGAATATATCTTTTGGAGGAGGTCACCACAGGTCTAAAGACATAGTCCTTTCCCTCAGAAACTTGTCATGTACAGTATTTGCAAAAGATACTAACAGGCCAGGCACAGTGGCTCATGCCTGTAATCCTAGCAATTTGGAAGGCCAAGGCAGGCAGATTGCTTGAGGACAGGAGTTTGAGACCAGCCTGGGCAACATGGCAAAACCCCATCTCTACAAAAAATACAAAAAATTAGCCAGGCATGATGGCATTCCCCTGTAGTTCCAGCTCCTCGGGAACTGAGTTAGGAGGATAGCTTAAGCCTGGAAAGTCAAGGCTTCAGTAAGCCAAGATTGTACCACTGCACTCCAGCCTGGGCAACAGAGCGAGACCCTGTCTCAAAAAACAAAAACCAACAAAAACCAACCAGATCATAGTGAGAGAATGAAAAATAGAAGCCAGTAAACGTATCCATCTGTTCATCAATTATTTTTTAAGGGCCAAATGAGAGAAACCAAAAGTGAATGGTTTAGGAGAGGAGAGTGATTTCCAAAGCGTGGGCTCTGGACCAGAGACCAACAGCTTCTGCATCCCCTGGGAACTGTTAGAAATGCAAATGCTTGGGTCCCAGCTCAGACTTTCTGAGTCAGATACTGTGGGAGTCACATGTCGCTTAGTAACAGGGATACATTCTGAGAAGTGTGTCATCAGGCAATTTTGTCATCGTGCAAACACCATAGAATGTACTTACACAAACTGGGTGTAGAGCCCACTGCATACCTTGGCTTTATGGTATGGCCTAGTGCTCCTAGGTTACAAACCTCTGCAGCATGGTACTGTACTGAATTCTGGGGGCAACTGTAACACAATAGTGAGTATTGTGTATCAAATATATCTAGACACAGACAAGGTACAGTTAAAATTATAATATCATAATCTTATGGGACCACCATGGTATATGGGGTCTGTCATTGACCAAAGTCATTATGCAGTACATGACTACATTTTAATAAGCCCTCTGGTTAACTCTGATACAGGCCATAGGTCAAGAACCACCAGTCTAAGAATTCAGACAAAGCACTTTTCTTTAAGCTGGAGTGGATAAAACTTCCAGCAGCAGCCAAATAAGTCATTAAGCTGAGAAAAAAAAATAATTCATGCCTCTCTAAGTGCTGTTGGAGGAGCCTTCTTTTTTTTTTTTATTTTTATTTTTTCATGTTTTGGATCATGAGGAGGGGTGAAAGTTGGATTCTAGGATATAATCAGCCCAGAATTTTAACTAAGGTATGGAATGAAGCAGTCTTCTCTCACTAGATTTTGCTTGCCCTAAAGATGCAACATCTGCCCTGTAAACACAAATGCAGCATGCAGCATGCATGGCAAGCCCTGGAGTGATGCTTCAAGTTGGAGACCATAGAATAATAGAGAGGCACACCCCAAACCTTTGCATTCCCTCCAGCCCTGGGAATCCCCTGAAAGGGCATATTCTGATTGGGTAGGACTGGGCTGGGGTTCAAGATTCTGCATCTCTCAGCAGCTCCCAGAGATGCTGGGCTGCTGGTCCAGAGACCACACTTTGACCATTAAGACTAGGCAGCATGTCAAGGACCCCAGTACCTATCCACATTTTTAAAAGCAGGTAAATTGGCTTTTATATACCTATGCTTATATTTGAATATTTTGTTTGAATATTGACTTTATGCTTGAATACTGATTATTTGAATATTATGCTTGAATATTGATGGGAAAAATGCTGCCAACATATAGGTGCTCAACAAGCCTTTGTTAAGGTATAGTTTTGACCTTGGAGTTTCATTACAGTCCCTGTTGTCCCCAGCATGGCTATGTGAAGGGCACCCTGACCCTGGACTAAAGAGAGGCAGCCGTGCCTTCTGATTCTTAATGGCATTTGGTCTCATGCACTTGCAAGGATTGTGCCTGGTGACACCCCCAAAAAAGTATTTGAATTCTCCAAAGAGAGACTATAGACCACACCATTTGTCCCCTAAGTTATTCACCAATCATGTGAATATAAACCAACAAATTTCTAATACTTCTGATTCTCTCTTAATTGGGATGATATTTGAATAAATAACTTCCAGTGTACATTCAGTGAAATAGGTTCCTAAGTATTGGGCTCACAGCACACATTCATGGAATTCCCAGAGTCTTAAACTTTTATATTCCAATCAATCCTAACCTTTTTTTTAAGCTACACTTTAATATCAGGTTATTCCTTCTTATTAAAATTTATAATAATGATAACAAAATGTACTCTTTGATCTTACTGTTATATAATATGCTCACTGAATAATAAGTAGAGGATACAGATAAGCAAAAAAGATGATAATAAAGGTTTCTGAAATCCACCAGAGATACTATTTCCTGCTAATGTCTACATCTGTGTAAATATATATTTGTTGTATCCTTAAATTTTAAATTTTTCTATATTTTATTGCCATATTCTTACAAAAGTCATTTAAATATTATATCTTCATTGTACACAAATTAGACAATAAAGTTTTAAGAAAACATTTGTTGAGCATCTGTACCTGACCTAGTAGAGATTTCCAAGGCCATATGCTGGTGCATATCTTCCCAGCATTTAAGATATCTAAAACCATAATAGGCCAAAAACCTTAAGAATCCAAAAGCGGCTTCTTCCTGCTAAGAGGCTTAGCATAATTTCTCTCCTAGGTAGATAACTCTTTGCTTAGGGGGAAAAAATACCTTTATAGATTATTTAGAAAGAAAAACCTTCCGAGCTTAGTCTTAAAAAGAAAGGCATAAAATAAAAAGCATTATATCATTTATGTTTAAGTTAAATATACAAATGTACATACATGGAGCCCGGAGGGGTCAGAGCAAGAGGCTAGAGCTTCGTTGGGGAGTCAAGGTCAATGAAAATGGCTGAAGAGCCTTAAGAACATGGGTGTCTAACATATAATTTTGAGTGGATTGCTAGATGATGCTTTAACGAAGCTGTCCCTCCTGGTCTCACCTCACCCTTATCTCTTAGTCTAGTAAAATCTGCAACACATGTAGATTTGAGAGTGGAACATATGGGAATAATGGTGATGTCTGTCATGGATACTGGTGGGCAGAAAAGGAACAGTCAATGAAGGGGTAAGACACAGAGCAGCATGCAACGCTAGCCAAAGCAGGAAGCAGTTCCCAAGGAGGCATACCCCACACCAGCCCCCAACGCCCAGAAGTAGCTAGAGAACCATTTACATTTTTTACCTATTGAAATAAACACTATGCAGATTCAAGAGATTCATGTCATTCTACTTAAATCTTAACCGTAAAGTAACCCTAGAATCTTATTATTTGACAACTCAAAGGTGTGTTTTTTTTTTTAAGCAATTTGTTCTGAACATATAACCTTTAACAAAATCACCAAATAACCTTTAACAAAATCATTTTTAATGGCTGCGTAGCAATTCATTGGATGAATGCACTGGAACTAATTTAACTACCTCTATGGTTAGATGTTTAAGTTCATTCTTTTTTTTTTTCCATATTAGAAACAACTCTACAATGAACATCCTTGTGGCTAAATCTTTGCAAATGTTCAACTATTTCCTTAGATTAAATTTCAGTTGCCTATTTTACACATTTGTACTCATATTAAGATGGACAGCCAATATAACTTTACCTACTTTGTACTGTTTGGGGAACCTCTTTCCTCTGCTCTTATGCCATGAGATCATGTGATTTTTGTCCTGTGTC
This sequence comes from Mandrillus leucophaeus, assembly GCF_000951045.1. Lineage (NCBI taxonomy): Eukaryota > Metazoa > Chordata > Mammalia > Primates > Cercopithecidae > Mandrillus > Mandrillus leucophaeus. The sequence goes on along the minus strand of NW_012101209.1, from coordinate 3,385,109 downwards.
ATTTTGTTTTCAGGAAATATCCCTTCATATTTTGTATCTCCCTTTGGAACATTCTGTTTTAGATAGCCATTACTGGCTGATTAAACAATCTTTGCTGAGAATAATATTAGAAACAGACAGTTGTACATTGTAGAAACAATTGTTTAGAACTATTCACAATATTATTTTGAATTCCTCTTCAAATGTTGGAGATGCACAGATACTGTTTTCCCTTTATCTTAGTTTGACTGATTCACTGACTGGGCTATTACTAGAGATGCCTATTTACCTCATATCTATCAGAGGGCTAATGAATGTGACATTTGCCTCATTAACCTATTATTCATCCTACAAAACCTACTGTTTCTTGAGAGTCTGCTGCATACCAGGCCAATTAGGGAGGTTTTGCCTGTACTGGTTTTCAGTGGACAAAAAGGAGACTTCCCTAGTTGTATAGAAACTAAACAGTCTTGTGTCATGATGTTGTCATCATGAATATTTACACATATGTGAGTGCCATTGGAATAGAAAACCACAAGCCAAACTGGACATGTAGTGACAGGGACTTAATCTTTTTCAGCATGGTCTTCTGGGTACTTAGGATGGAACTTTGCCTGGTATATAACAGCCATTCAGTAAAATTGTTGAACTGAATTTAACTGGCTTCTTCCTGTTCCTTACTCTGCCACGTTCATTCTCGCCTTAGAATGATTTTGCATGTTTGGTGTTCTCTGCCTCGGGTCTTCTTCCCCCCGAGATCTTCCCATTCTTGCTTTTTCTTGTCCTTCAGGTGTTGGCTCCAGTGTCGCCCCTCTAAGAAGGTCTTCCTCAGCTGACCATCCTCACCCAGGCCCTCTTCATCCACATCCCCCATATGACTCTCTGCTGTCTGACATCATCATCCTCAGTGATTTGCTTGCTGGTTTATGTCCTGCTTCTGCTCAGTAGATGAGTGAGGTTCCTGTGTCTCTTATTCACACCTTTGGGCCTATGGTCCGGAATGGTTCTTGGGACATAATCAGAAATATTTCTTGATTGAATAAATGACTTAAGTATAATGTAAAACAACCACTGCGGATGTTGAATTAAAGCCACACTAACAGTAACTCACATTTGTCTAGCACCTTATAAAGTATTTCCGTGCACATTATCTCATTAGGTTCTCACAACTCTGTGGAGGGTGTTGTTATTATCTCCATTTTACAGACAGGCAAACTGAGGCTTGTGGAGGTTAATTAACTGGTTCAAGTTCCACCTAGTAAGAGAAGGAGCTGGGACTTGAACCAGGCTTGAAGTCTGACTGTAAACCACATACTAGTGACAAGAAATCATTCTGTCAGAACTATCTTTTAAAGAAACAAGACTCCTAGTACAGTATGTTTAGAAATAAAAATTTATGTACACATTGAACACAACTCCAAATTCTGAAAAACAACAAAATCTGGCAAGGTTCATCCCCTTCACTGATTATAGAATGGTAGTTTATCTGCATTAAATATGCTCTTTTGTGGCTAAAATGTAAAATATACCTAAGACAACCTCACAAACGTAACATTTATAGGATACAAAATGTTTATGCAATTCAGTCTTTAGCCAATGGCAGAAGTAAAAGTAACAGTAATCAATGAAAATAATATAGGTTAGAGGGCTTGAATGCACACTGCTTGTCGTCACTATACAACAACAATTAAAGAGTGCACAGAGGCTGGGCATGGTAGCTCACAGCTGTAATCTTAGCACTTTGGGAGGCCGAGGCGGGTGGATCACCTGAGATCAGGGGTTCGAGACCAGCCTGACCAACATGGCGAAACCCCATCTCAACTAAAAATACAAAAATTAGCCAGGCATGGTGGCACATGCCTGTAATCCCAGCTACTCGGGAGGCAGGAGAATCTCTTGAACCCAGGAGGCAGAAGTTGCTGTGAGCTGAGATCATACCACTGCACTCCAGACTGGATAACACAATGAGACTCTGTCTCAAAAAAAAAAAAAAAATGCACAGAGAGGAAAAGGAGTTTGAGAAAATGCAGTGCAAAGGACTGCTAATCTGCTTTCAAGGTGTGTGATATCCAAACCCGTCATCAAAATCAAGAAAAAACTCATACCTCTATGGCCAATTGATTTTTTGGTAGAAGTTTTTATTTTATATTTCTCCATTTTTTGACTTGAAAGATACTAGAACTTATTTTTTTGTTTTTTATTATTTATTGACAAATTATAGTTGTATATATTTATGAGGTACAAAGTGATGTTATGATTTTTTAATACAATGTGAAATGATTAGATCAAGCTAATTAACCTATCCATCACCTAATATTTGATATTTTCTGTGATGAGAACATTTGAGATTTACTCTCTTAGCATGGGGAGGTGATACTCAAAGGATACAAAGCCTCAGTTAAATAGAAGAAATAAGTTTGATTTTTTTGTTGAGATCCATGTCCAGTTGATTTTTGACAAGGATGCCAAGAGCATTCAATGGGAGAAAGAATGAATAATCTCTCAATTACGTAGTGCTGGGACAACTGGAGATCCTCAAACAAAAGAATTGATTTGGGCTACCTCACACAATCTACATGAACTAACTCAAAATGGATCAACAACCTAATATTAGAGTTAAGACCCTAAAAGAAAACATTTCTTTGAAGAAAACAAATGGCAAGTCTTCATCACCTTGGATGTGCAATGAATTCTTAAATATGATGCCAAAAGCATGAGCAAGAAAGAAACATAGAAAATTGAATCTGATCAAAATCAAAACTTTTGTACATCAAAGGATATTGTCAGAAAGTGAACAGACAACCTACAGAATGGAATAAGATACTTGAAAGTCATATATCTGATAAGGCTCTTACAAGTCAACAACCAAGAGACAATCTAATGAAAAAATAGGCAAGAAACTTCAATCGATATTTTTCCAAAGAAAATATACAAATGGCCAACAAGCACATGAAAACATGTCCAACATTATTAGTCATTAGGGAAATGCAATCAAAACCGCATTGATATTACCTCACACACCCTAGGATGGCTATAATTTTTTTTAAAAAAGGAAAATAACAAGTATTGGTGAGGATGTGGAGAAATCAGAACCTTCATACATTGCTGGTGGAAGTGTAAATTGGTACAGCCTCTGTGGAAAACAGTCTAGCAGTTCTTTTTAAAGTTGAAAGTAGAATTACCATGTAACTCATGAATTCCACATCTCGGTGTAAGACAGGTACTGAAACAACACTTGTATACAAATGTTCATAACAGAACAAGCCATGGTAGCCAAAAGATAGAAACCTGCCAAATGTCCATCAACACATGCTTGGATAAACAAACAGTGGTATATACATACAATTGAATATTGTTTGGTTATAAAAAGGAATGAAATTCTGATACATGCTACAACATGGATGAACCTTGAATTGTATACTTTAAAATGGTTCATTTGATGTTATGGGAATTTCATCTCAAATTTAAAAATCTGGAAAGAAAGGAAAGAAATGACTCAGAAGCAACAGGAAGGTATTAGTTGTAACTCCTCATCAAGTCAGATTCTTATGACTCAGATGGGTGCATCTCAGGTTACAATGGCCTAAAAGCTATAGTGGTGTATGTGGGAGGGAGGGTAGACACGTGCCAAGCAAATAGGATTAGACTGCTCTGTGCAGGGTTGATTGAGCTCAACCTGATCTGTATGGACACCAGGGCTTTTTTTTCAAAGGTGGATTGGCTCTATTTGTTGTTGCTATCTCTGCTTAGTGTTATTTGAAGGGCTCTTTCAGTTCCAGACTGTATAAATAACAACAGAATCGTCTGTTGATAACTGAACCATCCCACTCTGAGGGTTCAGAGTATATACTTCTAATTCCCACCACCCACAGCCAGGTTTCAGTGTGCACACAGCCTGACATAGTGGATTTCTGTCACTAAACCATTTCATTTTCCCACATGCAAGAGTGTCATATGCATATATTGTGTCTGTGTTCTCATGTCAATTTATACTGGGCATGTATCCACACCCATTCTCCTAACTAGTGCTAAAGTAAACAGTATTGTCACTGATACCGCATACGTACGAGGTCATTTTAAAACAGCCATTTTTTTTTTAGCAATTAGGACCTGAAAGCTGCCTAGGTTTTTCCTTATTTATTCCATTTCTTATGATTCTCTCCACTTAATCCCCATCACTTTCAATTTCATTGAATTTCTAACTGAAATAGAACTGAATGAGAGCAGAGGTCATCTTGCCCATTTGGATGTATAAGTTGAGAAGTACTGAAGTTGGTCAACAACCGACCACGTATATGACAGCATAGCCTAGGTACATAGTAGACTCTGCCATCTAGGTTCATGTAAGTACACTAGGTTTGTGTAAGTACATCTGATGATGTTCGCACAATGACAATCACCTAATGATACATTTCTCAGAACGTATCTCTGTCATTGAGCAATACATGACTATATATGTGTGGGTGTGTATATATACACACGCACACACATCTATCATCATAGGTTCTACTTTCTCTGTTTACAGACAACTTCAACGTCTCAGTGCCTTACATGATAATAAAGATTTATATCACATGTTTTTCATGGGTTGGCTGCATCTCTTTTTTGTGTTATCATCATTGCAGGACCTAGGCCGAAGGAGCAGCCCTTATCTGAGACGTGCTGGCCTCAGGAAAGAGGAGAGGGTGAGAGAGATGGCAGGGGTGTGAGACAAAGGCTCTCCCTGCTCCCACTCAGTACTGGCTAATGTCCCCTCCACTCACATTTTATTGCCCAAAGCAGGTCATATGGTCAAACCTAATAAGAACTGGACAAGAACTTGTTAGAACAAGAGTTCAGGAAAAGGCAGGAAATACTTGAGAAAGTGTCTACCATTATATTATGGTTCCCACATAAGGCTTCTCCAAGTTTTGCTTTATCTGAGATACTTACCCATAATCTTTGCTTATAGAACAACTTTCCAAGCTTCCAGTAGTTTAGAATTGTGAAAGAAATCACCATTATACATTTTATTTATGCCGATGGAAAAAGTAATACAGTCTTTGAAACTTGAGTCCCTGTAACAAACAAATAAATGGATTAACAATGTAAATATTTGAAGTCTATATATGCATACCTTTTTTATATTTCAGAATAAATTCTGTTTAACCCTTTGTAACTAACACTGGTAAATGATATTTCCCACTCATTTCAGTTATCTATGGCTGCATAACAAATTACCCCAAAATGTAGTGACTTTAAACATCAAGAAGCATTTACTGATGATTCTGCATGTTGGCCAGGGCTTTCAGAGATGGCTCATCTCTGTTTCACATGGTTTTGTCTGGGGCATTTCAGCTGGGCCGGAGAAATCATCAGTGACCTCACTCACCTACTTGGCATCTGAGCTATTGTAGCTGGAATGGCTGGAGGCTGGCTGGGCCTGCCTCCCTTCAGAGTCTCTCATCCTCAGTGCCTCATTCTCACTCTCCATGTGACTTCTCTTTCCAGCAGCAGTTCAGCTTCTCTACAAAGTGGCTCAAGGCCTCTGCAGACCTAAGCTCTGAAGTTTTATAGCATCTTTTCTGCCATATCTTTTTGGCTAATGCGAATCACAGGACTCGTCCAGATTCAAAGGCAAAGGAACTAGATTCCACCTCTCAATGGGAGGAGTGGCTTGCATATCCAGAGATGGGAGGAATTTTTAGTAGCCATCTATGCAGACAACATACCACACTACTCTTGGACAGTCTGCCAACCCTCAACCTTGGACCAGATAGGATATGTGGCACCAGATCTGCCTCGTCCATTTCGGGGGTTGTTAGTTTCTAGCAGGCATTCAATGGTTTGGATACCTCTGACGACAGTTTGGGAGGATTATGAGGAAGGGGAAGAATCTTGAATAGAAGAGAAGAGAGGTTTATTCTGGATCCGAAGCCTAGAGATCTGAGCAGAGTGAAGAGATAGAGACATAGGCTACCCAAAACTGTCTCCCATTTTAGTCTGTTGTTCTCAGCTGGTATGTTTGGTTAGTCATTCTCCACGCTTTCTTATGGAGCAGAAAGTTAGTGTCGATTCTAGAGAAATCCCACCAGTACATGCAAGCAGACTAGTGTGGAGCCCAGACCCACAGAATAAGTAAGAGTCCCAGGTAGATTCTCATTGGGAACACTGAGAACCCCTACCTCCTAGCCAGACTTAAGGGAACAAATGCCCCAAACAGGCCTATGTCATCCCAAACTCATGTCTTCTGTTAACGGAGGGAGGCTCTGAACTCAGTTAATACATTTTCATTGCCAGACTCTGGGAAATCATGAAATGAATTCATCTGGCCACCAAAAATGTGTTGGTACATGTAGATTTTTTTATTACCATCATTTGCATAAGTTATGCAAAATCTAGCTCTGTATTATGTCCTTAAAGCATAATGGTAATCTTAATTAGCTGTAACCAATTAAGCAGTAAATGATTAGCATAATAAATCCTGTACTGTTGTGAGAGAGGTCAGTAAAACCGGTCTGCAAAAGGACTTTTTTTTTTTAAGTTAGATGTTTAACCCATTATTGTTTTTGCTGCCATTTGTAATCTCTGCTATAGTCAACCCAGGTTTGGTTTTTGTTGGGGGTTCCTGTTTTTTTGTTTCTTGTTACCAAACAGTAAATATTTATTCAGTCCTAAGGAGCTAGAGTAAATTTGATGAAATTCTATAGCATTTTCTAACAAATTAAATAAATCGATCATCAAATGGGTGAGATCAGATTCAGTTTAGTCATCATGGTAGTACCAAAGGCAAAGACATTTAGGTCTCCAATTACAGAATTCCAAGTTTGCAAGGACCCCCAAGATTCTTGCCTTACTCTGGAGCTGGGAGTGGCTACATGTGCAGCTCTCTTGAAAGGAGACCATCTAGCTCAATGGTTTTCAGCCTTAGAGGCACATGAGCCTCATCTGGGAGCTTCTAAAAACCCTGATGCGAAGGCTATACCCCAGACCAGTTACATCGGAAACTCTGGGTAGGGAACAGAAACAATAGTAGTGTTTACCGCTGCCAAGGCGATTTCAGTGTACACCCAAGGGTTGATAAAAGACTACACATTGGGTCCAGTGTACACTGCTTGGGTTATGGGTGCACCAAAATCTCAGAAATCACCACCAAAGTATTTATCCATGTAACTAAACACCAGCTGTTCTCCAGAAAACTATTGGAAAAAAAAAAAAAAAAGAACAGCAAAAAAGAATCACCTTTTTATACTAATTCCTGCCTAGATAGAGCAGTAGGGACCTAAGACTGCCCTGCCTTTGGTCCCTACTATATACCTTAGATCCCTGTAGGTATCCATATCTCAAAAGTGTTTAAGAAACTGGACATCAGACAACACAATAGTGATCCCTGAGAGTCTGAAACAAATGAGGTTGGCTCTACGATTGCCCCAGCTGACTGCCCTGAGAGAATGTCCAGGCAGATGCAGGGAGGGAGAACTCAGGCAGGGCCCAGGGGACTTTCTGAGCTGCTGTGAGTCCAGCAGCTAGCGTTCACATGACCAAGATAAGAGAGCTGCCCAAAAAGAGAAATGGAGAACTGGGTTACTGTTACAGGTCTGCCTGGAGTATTCAGCAGATATCAGTGCAGCAAATTCAGCTGTATTAGTGCATGCATGTAAGAAAACTAGCGAGGCTGGGAAAAGATTCCACACAAAGGATTAGAGGAAATAGTGTTGACATTTCCTCTAATCACACTGGGTCAGAAATAGTGGCTTTCTCCACCAGCTGGACTGGAATCTCTTATCATTCATAGGGCCTTGGGAGAGTACTCAGGATGCCTCCATCTCAGGAGTGGGCCACACTTAGCCCTATCTGAGCCCAGCTCCAGATCTGCCCGGCAAATCACAAAAGCAAGATACAAAAGAGTCAAACTGTTCCCAAGTAACTTGAACTGCATCCAAAAGCAAAGTTGAAGAACATTTATAGGAATACAAACATACCCAGCCCCTGGCAAGGTGAAATTCAGAATGTCAGTCAACCAATGAAAGATTACAGATGGGGGAAGAGGCCAAAAAACATCATCCGTGAGGAGACTAGTCAATCCAGAACTAACAGAGATGCTACAACGAGCAGACAAGGGTGCTTAAATGGGCATTATAACTGGATTGCTTATGGTCAAAACGTTATGTTGAGACATGGACCATATAAAAAAAGATCCAAATCAAACCTTTAGAAATGAAAAGTCTAATGCCTGAGATGTAAAGTACACTGCATGTGACTCATAGCAGACTAGAAATTGCAGAAGAAAACATTAGAGAAATTAAAGACAGAAATAGAAACCATCCAGGAAGTTTTTAAAACACAAAAACACCATCAGTGAACTGTGGGACAACTTCAAACAGTCTGATATATGTCTCACTGGAGTCCCCAGACAGATGAGAGAGAAAGGGAGGACACAAAAAATACATGAAGAAATAATGGCCTGAAATTTTCTAAATTTGATGAAAACTGTAAACCCAGAGATCCAAGAATCTTAGCAAGCCCCAGGCACTAAAATCTACACCCAGCACATCATAATCACGTAGCTCAAAACCAGTGGTAGGAGGGAGGGGTTTCAAAGCAGCGCAAGGACAGTTTTTGGGGAGAGGGACATGTTAATTTTCTTGAATGTGGTAGTAGTTTTCCAGGTATATAGATACATGATACGTGATATGAGTGACAAGTGAAAACATTTCAAGTTGTACACTTAATATATGTGCTATTTATTGTATGTCGGTCATAGCCCCAATAAAACTGATCTATTAACAAACAATAACAGCCCTGGGTGCATATTAGAATTACTGGGAGAACTTTGCAAAAAAAATAGAAATTTCCATCTTCAGAGGTTCTGGTTTAGATAGTCTGGGATGAGTCCCAAGCATCCGTATTTTTAAAAGCTTGGCAATTCGATTTGGCAAGTTTTTTTTTGCAAATCCCTGGAAGCAGGAAACTGCAGAAACCTCCCCCATTTACATGAGCTAGTGGTTAATGACCTTTATTCTGACTAAGCAGCTTTATATTTCAGGGATATGGCCGTTTGATGTACAATGTTAATTTCCAAGTTCTGCGTTTTCTGTATCTAGTCTTTTCACTTATAGGTACACAATACCTTATTTTATTAAAGAATGGGATTTTGATACCTCTTTCCTTATTTTTGAAACTTTCTGGGTTTATTTCGAACGTTATAGCTTCTGATATTCCCAGAATTTCACAACCTCATGCTCAAAGTGGGTCCATTGATTTCTTAGTCGTTGGAAATGATCTTGACCTAGTCATCTGTAGACTTCTAAACTCTACTTAAAGAAGCACACAGCAGCTTTCTCCTAGTTCTTTCTTTAGTTTTTACTTTAGGATTTATACCTCCCAGCATGTCACTTCTCTGCTTAAAGTCATTCTTCACCAGCTACCCCACCCCAAGCTTTTAGATGTGACCCGGTCTCCCTAATACATCCTGTAAGATCCCGCCTCGTAGATCACTACCCACTTCCCTTACCTCCTTCTTTCTAGCCATAATGAACTTTCATTTCTGTAATAGATCACCCTGTAACTCACCTCCAAGTCTTTGCAAGTTCTATTCCCTTTGCCTGAAATATTCTCCTGGGCTTTTTCTCACTGTTTGGCTATTTCCTTCTCATCCTTAAGGTCTCAGAGGAGTCATCACTTGTTTTGGGGAGTCAGGGAAGGCTTTGTGCCCCAGAGCACACTGTATCTCCCCAACCTTAGCAGTTATTGCTCTGTATTATAATTGTTAGCTTCTGTTATCCCCAACCTGACTGTAAACTCCTTGAGGACAGAAACCAGCCCTGGCATCCAGTATAGGGCATGGTCCATACTAAAGGTGTGCGGAATTGAATGCACTGTAAAAAATGGTGCTACCTCGCCCCTTATCAAACCCAGCATTTCTGATGTACAAGTTACCAAGCCAGCTCGTGGACATGACTGCTCAAATTCAGCCATAGGAGCTTCATACTACAAGGGAGACTTGACAACTTTGCAGCGTTAAGTTTTTTGCCGGCAAGTTAAGCTTAGCAGAATAAACCCAGGGTGAAGTGTTTCCTTATTATTTCACACAAGGGAAAAAGCAGAACCACTTGAGAATTGCAGGAAAAACGGGAGGCTCTAAATAATTAAGGTGTGTTGGAATTAAGGTGAGTGTCTGAAAAAAAAAAAATCTATGTGTCAGGAAACCTGGTTTGAAGAGGTAATAATGGAAAGCAAATCTGAAGTTGTCCTTAAATCAATAGAAATCATTCAAATTCTTATGGTAGGAGACTAATAAGTCAGAATCTGTCCTGCAGGCCCAGAACAGGGGTAAATAGGCATTATTTTGTAAATAAAGTATTATTGGAACACAGCCACGTCCATTCGTTGAAGTATAAAATATGGGAAGGTTTGTACTACAATGGCAGAGTTGAGTGGTCCAGACAGGACAGAGATTATATGGGCTACAAATCCTAAAGTATTTACTGTTGGTACTTTACAGAGGCTGATCCTCGAGCTAGGAAATGAATAAGATTATCTACATTCATTCAGAATCATTTATGGAGTTCTGTAGTATCAAGGCCAAGCCCAAAGAGCAAAGACAAACTGAGCTGGATGGTAACTTGGTGTTTACTCTGTTCTAAAGCAAACCACTCTTGGAGAATGTTTATATCACTTCCTTTTCTCTATTTCCAGAGAAAACGATCACAGGCCAAGCTCAATTTGTGGTTAGTCTTTCACTCTGAGTTCCATGAAGTGGCTTCCAGGATCTTCCCTAGGGAATGTGGTAGAGGTTTAAGAAATTCAGGGTGTGTATTTCACATCAGTTGAAGAATCTCTTGAAGGCAAACAGAAAGGTTAGTTTCTTCTGTTTGCAGTGCACACTTTTGTTTGCATGTGAGCATGAATCATCAGTCTCCTCACTAAGCATCAAGTAATCCAAGCAGAAGAAGCTCAAATTAACACTAAAGGAAGGTAGTGAGAATGAGTATGTTTTTAAGCATTTCGTGGTAGGCAGAATAATGGCCTCCAAAGATATCAGATCGTAATCCCCGGAGCCAGTAACTGTGACCTTACCTTGGCAAAAAGGTTTATGCAGATGTGATTACATTAAGAATCTTGAGATGAAGAAGAATCTTGGATTATCTGTGTGGACTGTAAATACCAGCACCAGTCTCTTTTTAAGGGAGAGGCAGCAGGAGATTTCACAGACAGACACAGAGGAGAAGTCCAGGGGAGATGGAGCAGAGAAGGATTTGAAGGTCCTGGGGTGGTGCAGCCACGAGACCGGGCATGCAAGAAGCCCACAGAAGCTGGAGGAGGCCTGGAACAGATTCTCTCCTAGCTCCAAAGGGAGCACAGCCCTCGACTGCAGCCCAAAGAAACTCATTTCAGACCTCTGGCCTCCAGACTGTACAAGAATAAGTTTGCCTTGGTTTTTTTGTTTGTTTGTTTTTTGTTTTTTTTTGAGACAGAGTCTCACTCTTTTGCCCAGGTTGGAGTGCAGTGCATGATCTCGGCTCACTGCAAGCTCTGCCTCCCGGGTTCACGCCATTCTCCTGCCTCAGCCTTCCGAGTAGCTGGGACTACAGGCGCCCGCCACCGTACCTGGCTAATTTTTTGTATTTTTAGTAGAGATGGGGTTTCACCATGTTAGCCAGGATGGTCTCCATCTCCTGACCTCATGATCCACCCGCCTCAGCCTCCCAAAGTGCTGAGATTACAGGCGTGAGCCACCGCGCCCAGCCAGTTTGCCTTGTTTTAAGCCACCAAATTTGTAGTAATTTGTTACAGCAGCCACAGAAAACTGATACAGATGTATTCATCAGATGAATGGTAGGTACATTACTTCATTACTTTTTTTTTTTTTTTTTTTGAGACGGAGTCTCACCCTGTCACCAGGTTGGAGTGCAATCTCAGCTCACTGCAACCTCTGCCTCCTGGGTTCAAGCAATTCTCTGCTCAGCCTCTTGAGTAGCTGGGATTACAGGTGCACACCACCATGCCCAGCTAATTTTTTTTATTTTTAGTAGAGATAGGGTTTCACCATCTTAACCAGGCTGGCGTTGAACTCTTGACCTCGTGATCTACCCACCTCAGCCTCCCAAAGTGCTGGGATTACAGGCGTGAGCCACCCGGCCTCATTACTTCTTATACCATAATAAATAAGAAAGAGAGAGAAGCAACAACGTACCCCCACCACCAGCACCTTAACTTTTGCTTATCCACACGAGTAAGAACGGATGGTAAATAACACAAGTTACTGGACTGGGGTTGGAAGAGATTTTTGTCTATTATGATGCTGAGAACGGTGCTCAGAACATGGAACATGCTCAGAAAAGAGCAACTCAATACATAAATGATATCAAGGCAGGTCAAGTTCCGTGCGAATTGTCAGCTTATAATGGCATTAGGACCCTGGATGGATACTGTGATGAAACGTGGTGCACAGACAGCTGCCTGTTGGAGAGCCATTTGTTACCCGTCCATGGCGAAATGGGTAGAGAAGTACAGAGGTCTTCAGAAACTACTTCTTACTGCTTTCTTTTAATCCACTGATTGAAAAAAATGACATAGTTGATAAAGAGCTGTTGTAAATTCAACACTTTTTAAAATAAGTTTGTATTTTTATTAATCACAATATATTACCTTTTAAAATGGTCATATATGTGAAGAAGAGAGAAATAACTTTAGGAAGCTGTGTTTATTCCAAATACAGAGAATTCTCCAACCACATATAATAATCATGAGCCCCTGAGAGTCCATGACCTGGAGGTTCAAAGCTATAAGTCAATCCCACCAAGGAAACTAGGGTGTGAAGGCATTCTGTGATTAGCTCCCCATCTTACAACCTAGTTAGCATCCAAGACAGGCCCAAACCCAGGGCTTGTGTCTTCTGAATCCCATTCCAGTGCTTGTGACATCTCATGGACCTCCTAGATGTGGTCTCCTAGGCAACCTGGTGCATGCCTATAGGTGTAAATCTGGCTAAAGAAGGAAGCTCATCATGACCTCCACACCACCCATGGAGGACAGCAGGGTCCTTAGGGTTCTAGGCAGGTGTCATGTATGTGTGGCCTTGCAGGGCCTTGCACCGAGAAAGGCCACACTGGATTTAATGCCCTGCTGTTGCCTTCTTGAAGTTCTTAATAATTTTCAAAAAACAACATGCAGTTTTGCTTTGCACAGACCCCTACAAATAATATTGAGACTGTGCGAGCAAGGCAGTTTGGATCCAACTTCATTTTATTTCTAGTTTGCTTCTGCTGTCATTCTGGAGACACAGCCTTCATTATTGCACCTCAGGATCTGACAGACCATCGTCTCCTGGGTGAAGACACAGTATCCCCAGGCTGGGCCTCGGGTGAAGGAAGGGAAGGGTCTAGGGTGCAAAGGTTAAGGAGGCCCTTACTCTTGGGGGTGTGCGAAGGCAGAGCCGGCACCTAAGAGTGAGCACCCCTTAAAAATTGCAACTCACTTGCCCCTCCCAAGTCTCGCCCTGTAGTACACCTGCAGTATGCCTGTAATATTCCTGCAGACACCTGCCATACAGTATTCTTCTGCTTCCTTTGCCTCTGTGTGCCTCTGTGGTCACTGAATTTTCATCAGCCAGATCAGGTGGCACACAGAAACCTACCCCATTGACTTGTTCTTAGATTTTTCCAAAAGTGTTCTTTATTTGTTCAGTCTCTGTTGAGGAAGAATTACATTTCCCCATTCTCTGCAAGATTCGCCATGGTTGGCTGGTGCATGCTCTACTGTGTAAGTGTAATTTGATATAAAGCTGAATTGTCAATAGCATGAAACATTTTATAGGAAGAGTGAAAGAGGAGATGGCGGTCTCATTCATTCTGTCCCAGAGAGCAAGAGCAGTGTGGCACGGTCGCAAGTGAGGAGAAATCAGAAGCTCGGTTCTCATCCCAACTCCACTGCTTACTCCCTGTGGAACCTCATGCAGTGCTTGTGCTTCCTCAGCCTGAGTTTCCTTACCTATAAAAACAAAGCTGTCTCCATTTCACATGACTTTTGAGGGTCTGACAAATTTATGTTTCTTAATGTGCTTTGCAGACACTTAAAATGCTAGCTGGTGGCTGACACTGATTCTTCAGCTTTTGTAGGGGAATTGTTCTGCAAGATGAGTTCATTCTAAGTTGCCACCTGCTATCTGCCAATGGATAAATTCCACAGCATCTCACAATATGGGTTAGGCCCTGGAATAAGCTTTATTGAGAAAAAGAAACTGACAACGTCAGGGTCAGCCAGATAAGATAGAAGGGCCTGCTGAGGCCGCTGCATTCTGCTGAATGGATTTGTGGTCCAGGGAGGAACATACCCTCCCCAGTCCCACTCCCACCCCCATAATCTCCTTTTTTGTAGGGCAAGTGGGAGAGCACTTTTGTTAGTGGGGAGATAATGAAACTACTTTGGCACCAGGCAGCCCGGATTTGAGTGTCAGCTGTTTACAGGAATTGTCTGGGAAGGCAAGCGCACAGCACCTGGGGACCTTGGGACTAAAGTTGTTACCCTGGGGGGAGGACACCACTTGTCCCATGGGAAGAGGAGCCTCTCCAGCTTTGAGAGAGAGTTAGGACTACCCCCCCTCCACCCCCACCCCATAGCATTTCAACCTGATAATTCAGGGTAAACACCTGGGTTCATTTTTAGACAATGCTGCTCGTACCAAAGAAGCATCATTAAATTCTGGATGCAGGGACTGCCCATACTATCCCCGACGTTAAAACCTAACTAGGTCATGTCAGGGTTTATTAGTGGGTGGTTTGGATTTGATAGAGAGATCAAGGCCTACCCAGGCTAAATCTAAATCCATCCACTAATGAGCTGTAATAAGAGGATTCCATTTTAAAGGATTCATTCGGGTCCTTGGGACTAAAATGCTGTCACAGTTGATTCCTCTAGCCAGCTTTGTACCTGCTTTTCTGCAACTGATGTGGAAATCTTGTGCATCCTAAAATGCTGCCCTTACTTATCCTTTTATCCTGACTTGTAGTCTCCCACCTTCCCTCACAGCCTGAAATCTCCACCTCATATAAATGCCTCAGGGGGTGCCAGCTCCAATGGTGGGGGCAGGGGAGGTGGACTCCACAGCAGTCGACAAATCATAATTGCATAATGTAAATTTTGCACAAAATGCTCTGAGAGCTTAAGGTGCCACAACTAATTTTATCAGGACACTTCAAAACGGAGATGACATTTGAACTGGATCATAAAGGATAAGTAGAATATTTTAGGGCAAAGAAAGGGGAGCAGGGCATGCTAGGTAGAGAACACAGGGGAGCAGAGATGTGGGACTTCAGCTGAGACAATATGTGTGAAGTGTTTAGAGCAGTGTGTGGCACATACTAGGTGCTCAATAAATGTTAGTAGTGCTAGTCATTATTGCTGTTACATATTCAGGGAATTTAAAATAGCCTGTATGGCTACAGTACCAGGAGGGAAGGTCTGGAAATAAAACTGGAGATGGAGTTTAAGATTTTTTGTGTGTGAAGGGCCTTGAATAGTATGTTAAAGGAGTTAGGTTTTGTATTTGCATCTCGTTTTAGCCAACTAATCCACAATCATGAGTGTCCCAGTGAGGATGGGCCGGGTTAGGCTGCAGTAACAACCCCCAGATGTCAGTGGCAAAGCATCAAACATTTATTTCTTTCCCATGTGACATGCCCAGTGCAGGATGACTGTGATCTTTGCCCAGTGTCCTCCTCTTTCTGTGACCCTGCTGCTTCTGCCCCAAAATGACACCTATCACTACTTCCATTTCATTAGCCAAAAAAAGCCACGTGGTCATCCTAACTTCAGATGGAACAAGGAAGTGCAGTCCTACCATGGCTGTGTGACTGTGTGCATTTGTCAAAACTCACAGAAACACATGCTTAAAATAAGTAAATTTTACTGTGTCTGAAGTATGTGTCAACAGTTCTGACTTTAAAAAACACCTCAGTGCATTTTTTTTTAACTAGACTGCTTTTAAAAACTATTAAAATTATATTGTAAACAACCACTGAAAATATGATTTGATTTCTAAAAATCAATTTTATGGATCCTTTTAGAGGCATCATAACCTGTGGTGTGCTGCTAATGCTGCTGACATTCAACAGCCAGGAATGTTTTCCCTTCAGGGCAGGGGTAGGCGGCTGAGGAATCCTGTTCTCCCACCATGGCTGATTCCAGGCTACGGATATAATGTTACTGAATTAGAAGAAATGCACACGTTTTGAGCCAATTCCAGCACACCACTAAAAATGTGCTATGGGTTGACATTATAATAAGCAGCAAGGTAATGACTGTCCTCGTGGTGTTCCAAGATTGCCTTGTACAATTTCGTAGTTTGCTGGTGATGTAGGATTAGTAATCATAATACGAGTGTCAATCAGATGCTACAGCTTTGAAAAATAATCCAATAGAATGATACATTTAAAGCTAGATGAGGCCTTAGAGATCATCTAGTCACGGCACAGTTGAGGACACCCTGAAAGGTAACAGATGTGCCCAGAGTCACCCAGCTGCCACCCAGGTGGCAGAACTGGAACCGGAACCCCGGTTTCCTGACTTCCTATGTAGTGTCTTTGTGTGGCTTTCCCCACCACTGCAGGAACTGTGGGATTCCAGTTTTTGAATGGGTACCATTGTTCCTAGCCCATTTTCAGATATCCATCTTACAAGTATTATTTTTAAAAGTTCAAAACATTCAGCGAAGCCATGCCCGTGGTGAACAAGTGGCAGGCACCAGAGGTTGGGGAGGGGTGTCATGGGCTATTTGATAGCTATTGGATTCAAACAATGCATTTCTCTCCCTGGAGAGAACAGAGGATAACCTGACACCTTGTCTGAGGACTGTGGTTTACCCCCAGCCCACGTGGGAACCTGTTTCCATGGGCTCCTCTGGCTGTGTGGTGGCCCAGCCTTTCGCAGCCCCACTCCTCGGCTCACCCCACGTTAAGAACAATAACAGCAGCCACATGCTCAGAGCAAGACCACTAAGCATTTTCCAATCTCAACTAAACTTCGGAGTAGCCAAGAAGAGTCCTTGGGGGAATGAGTTCATCTGCAGGTCTGCGGGTGGAGTCAAAATCAATAATAATAATAACTCTGTCATAATATTGACTGTTTGGGGGCCAAGCCAGACTTGTCCCTAAATATGTCTCAGACTTGTACGACTCTCCCTGGCTGTCTGCTTTAAATGCCTTTTTCTTCTTTCTCAATCTGACAAATGCTTGCCCTTCCTTCAAGGCTCATCTCAATGCCACTTCTTTGAAGATGTTTCTGACCGTGACCTTGTACCTCCCATCTGCTCCTCTGAATGTATTGCTTCTTTTACCCTGCCCCTGGAACACTTTGAACCTGCCTGTGCTGCAGCCTGTTTCACAGAGGATTGTGTGATTATTTGTTCAGATGTCTATCTCAAATGTTTGCTTCTTGAAGTGAGGTTTGCTCTGTGTGTTATGCGTCATTAGCTGCCTTCATGTGGCCTGGCCCAGCCCATGGTGAAGAAAGAGAGAGGGGGAGAGAGGAAGAGCCATTCTGGATCAAGAGCAAACTCTCTGGGAAACTGAAGTTCCCCTGTGCCCGTTCATGCTCCATAAATGACTGTATGAGCTCCAGGGTTGTAAGTCTCAAGCTCACAGTGCATGAATGTCCCCAGGGCATATTCATTCCAAATGCAGATTCCTGCCCCTGCCACACACCCCTTGCCCACACACACGCACCACTCTTCTCACCATTCCGATGTCTAGATCTGAGGTGGGGCCCAGAAGTCTGTGTTTTCACCAGCACTCCGGTGATATTCTGATTCAGAGGATCTGAGGACACTTTTGAGAAGCACCAGTCTCTGACTAGGAGGGTTCCAGGGATGCAAGCATGTAGGGCACAGGGAGCGCGCAGACTTAGGCCCTGGTGGCTGCCTCCTGGGCTGGGGAGGGCACGCCGCAGCCTGCACTTTGTCTCCAGAAAGCACCAGGAGCTGGAAGATCCTGGGGACGTTGCCCTTCATCTTCCCCATCTGCAGCCCAGAATCCTCAACTCACTCAGGCTTCAGTCACACAGAGGCACACTGGTATGCCTCTTCTTCCAGAATATTCTGGACAAATATTCAGCTTATGAAGGATGCACCTCCTGAATATTTTTAATGCTAGTCATTCTGAGCTGTGGAATAGACACGCAGGGAGTTAACACCGGCGATGGCCTGCAGCTCAGGAATGTGAGGCCCCCGACAAAGTGACCACAACCAGTGCCACCATCAGAGCAGGTCCTGGCTGACCTCAGGCTTCCTTCAGGCTGTCCCTTCTCTGCTGGCCTCAGCAGTGACAGCACCATGTCCTTTAGTCAAGCCACACACATCCTTGAAACTGCCACATTCTCTGCACAGAGAGTCACGTCTGTGCTCCCCGCTGAGTGATAACAGGGTCATGACCTCCTTGGAAAGGGAGACGATGTTCCTTGCGTTGTCATCAGCCCCCGGGCCACCTCGGAGCTCCCAGTGCCTCTGCAAACCCCATTTGATGAATCTGAGAACGAGATTCTGTAAACGGTCTGAGTGCTGAGCAGTACCTGTCACACTCACTCACATAACAAAGTATGTTTGTTTCCCAGAAGACAGTCATTGTATATTCCTACTCATTAAGTTACTATAATTATACCCACATGGGGTGTAATTGATTTTAATTTCACTCTGAGTTTGCTCCAGGTTACAACGGCAAGTCTCTGGCCTTGGAGAACTCTCTCCCTTTATTTAGCATTTAAATGAGTATCAGGAGGGAAACGCAAGAAGTAATTATGAGGAGAAACCGAGTGTTGAAAGGGGCAGCTTTGAAGTGCTTGGATGTCCTGACACGGCAGTGCATGCTTCCAATTCAGTGCATGGGAAGTCAGCTGAATCACGGGGGAGCAAGATGCCCTGACATTGATGAATCGCGCAGCTGTACTGGGGCCCAAACCTCTCACTCAGTGCTGGAGTGATTTTAATGCCATGCTTACCCATAACTCAGTGGCCTCTGTTTATGAATTAGCACATATTTTTAAGTTCTTACACGTTACTGTCTCCGAAATTTACAAATAAATCATAGTAATACTACAGTTTCAATTCCCCACCCTTTAAAAACAGCTTCCATGTGTTATAGTCATAAATCCCTTGTTAACTTTTTAACTCCATGCCCTTGTTATTGTATGTCACAAAAGACAGTGTTATAGTTTTTCATTCCTGCTTAATTTAAAACTTTCCCAATGGAATGCAGATACAACGAGCTGTTTTCATAGGTGTGGTTAGGGGGATGTGTTGTATAATTGAAGCCTAGGTCCCTATTTTCAGATGGGGCAGATTCTAAAACTAGTGGGATATACCGACTCTATTTGAATCTCTAAACTATGAGACAAGTTACACAACTAGATCATTGGTTTCCTAAGGGAATGAGACAGTAGCTGTTTGTATAAGGAGCATAGCTGTTCACACATACACACACACACACACACACACCATGCATCACAAATAGATGTAGAATTCTAATGTTAGCTGCCCTACCTTTGTTCTCCAATATTACATAATTCTCTGTTTATGTGTCTCACCCCTGCCCCCAACTTTTTACTTCCCAAGGGCAAATGTATTCCTAGTGCCTGGAGTTAATGTGTGTGGAACACTTAAAGATGGAAAGTGATCCTAGCTAAGCCCTCACTTTGGAAGTGAGGAAAATGAGGGCCCAGATACATCAGATTGCTTGGCCAAGGTCACAGCAGTCAAGACACCAAGTGTGCGTGTAATAAGCATATGACTAATCAATCACATAAAAATGTTATCAAACGTCCTCTATCAAGCGTCTGCGTTTCCCACATTCTCTTGGCTATGGAAAAGCGTGCTTTAGCAGAGCAGACCCACCAAAGAAGATATCACATTTGGCTTTGGCTTTTCCCTTTGCCTATCTCATCTGCAAAGTCCTTGCTGTAATGATCCCATGGTGTGATGGAATATCAGAATTCAGGAGCGTACAGATGCAATGCCCAGAAGATGAAATTCAACCGGTTAAGAACTCTGTTGCCTTGAATTTGACAGTGATCCTTTCACAAAGAAGTTTCCCTGGTTTTGAATTAAGTTACACTAAACCAGGAGGGACCAGTTCCTGGTTCCCTTTTATGTAGTTTCAGATTTTCTCAGGAATCCTTTGGTATTCTGTCCTATGCAATACACCTCACCAGGAACGCGGTGCGTCAGGGGTCAGATTCTCCCGCTCGGAAGGCTATGAAAGGCTCAGGTTCACACAGTTTAACTTTTTTAAATTCTCATATGTCTTTCCAAAGACTTGTAGGTTTTTTGGAAAAATTGTTATGTTTCTTCCCTCCTGTGTTTTCATCCTTACTTCTTTCTCCTTTGCCACTAATTCTCTTTCCCTCACTATTCCTCCCTGTCCTTAGTTTTCCCTGTGTCATTTGGAATTTTCCTTTTACGGTTGAAAGGCGGATGCAGCCCTGGAGGAATCAGGGTAAGGTCATGCCAGTTGGACCTTCTCCCCAGTTCAGATGAGACTTTCTGAGCTCGCCTCCCCTGCAGGTTGTTCGTGAGATAAAACCTCCGTGGATCAGGTAGAGAGCCCACAGTTGCCTCAAGATGAAATACATCTGTTTCATTGTCCAGTGTGGGGAAGGAACAGACAATTATCTTTTGAGGTCAAGCAGCAATTCCAGGAGCTGACCCAGCCTCACAGAGCAGCCCATAGCAGCAGGCGGGGGCCTGTGTTATGACAGCCACCTTCACTGCAGGCCACATGTGACATCAGCCTGCACCCCAGCAGGGCTCCATGTCTCCCCCTCTCCTCCCTGCATGGCAGTCTCAGGTAATCTAAGAAAGCAAGAACATGACTCCAGCAAACCCACAAGTGGTGGAGGAAGCCCGAAAAGCTTGTCTATCCTTACCATTAGAAACCAGGCAACCACAAGAAGAGGCAGAGAAGAGGAAAGAGGAGCAGGACGGGGAGGAGGCATCAAGACAATAGAATACAATAGGCATTCTCTGCCTCCCCCTCTGCCATTCAGGAAAGTCAGGCTCGGCTGCCCCCTTCCAAGGTAGCAGCCACACACTCAATTCCGATCCTTGTGTTCTTCTAAAGCAAATTTTCCTTAGCATATGTACATTGAATCACCAGAAAAAAATATTACTGCCTGGCTTTCACCCCCAGACATTCTGATTTAATCGATCTGGGGTACCAAGTAGACGTCTGGATTTTTAAAGCCCGCTGAGCAATTCTAATGTGGAATAAAGTTAGGGAACCACTGCGTTATTGGCCAGGTAATTCTTAGGGCCCATGCTGCACCAACCCTCAAATAGATCTTGCTCACAGGCTCCACTTTCAGAGGGCGAGGGCAAACCCATCATCTTTTGTAACAATAGAAATTTGGGGGCAAATTCAGACCCAGCCAACATTTATTGAGCACCTACTACTTGCCATACCCTGGGTTAGTGCCTCCCTATGTATTATCTGGCTTAAGCCAGCAGGGAGCTTCTCAGAGGGTATCCTTCTAAAGGCAAAGCGCTGTCTTGTGACATAAATACAAACTGTCCAGTCTTTATGTTCTATGGCTTTCTAATACATAGATGCTCCTCAGACCAAGGGTGTTTCACAGGTGCCAGGAGAGGATGGTTTTAAAAGGCCAGAGATCATGAGGGAAGTGTTGGAAGAGGCAAAGGTCTGAGGGGCTCTGATTTGGCTTCAGGACCTTTCATTAGAGCCTCAGTGATTCTTAGAGTCCAGAATCTTTCCAAGTGCAGCTTCTTTGGACAGAGCCATCTCTTGGTATTGGAGGGAAGCAAATGGCTGCTAGTGAGGGGAATGGAGCCCTGTCCTTGGCTGCATATGCACAGGGAAGCAGAACAGCAGATCGGGATTCTGGAAGCCTGGTTCTGAGGCAACTCCTTTGCTACCAATTTGTTTGGGGACTTTAGACAAACCACCCCGCTTCTCTGGGCCTCAGTTTCCTCATCTGTAAGATGAGAGGGTTTCTTAGATAGATGCTTAACAGAAGTAGTAACTGGTCTTTTCTCACAATAGTGTTCCACCTCATGATAATGATTTTCTCTACTTTGTGCCGTGTAGAATAAATGGTTATCATCAATTCTGTTCTCATGTAGGGTAACTGAAGCCATTCTCCTCCGTCTATATTCCTGGCCAACATAGTAAATTGCAGGGAAACCACATGTTTTGAGCAACCAATCAAGTATATATTTCTCAAGGACTTGCCCTTAGTTTACTCATTTCTCCATTCATTTAGAAACATGTATTGTATGCTACACAGCCAGGCAGTGTGCTAAAGACAGGAATACAGTGATGAACAAGACAGACACCACCATGTAGAACTTAGGGTGAACAGAGCCAAAAGAAAGAGTGGGAGACCCAGGGGAGGGTGGAGGGGTGACTAGGAGTTAGCCAGGTGAACAAAGAAGGATGATATCAGATGAGATGGACTGTGTAGTTTAAAGTCGTGATCCCAACCTATACATACAAAGTCAAAATTATACACATACAAAGTCAAAATTTAAGCTACATACTGAGCAGAAGACTTGTTTGTTTTCAGGCAATAATTGTTTATATTCTCAGGATATGGAGAATAGCCAAAGACTAAAAAATAGGCCTAGAGGAAAGGGCCTTCATGTTTCATGTGTGAAGCACAGTAATGATGCACAGCAAAGCTTTAGAGATGTCAGACTTCCTAGGCTGTCAACACTTCTTCTAGGCTATGAACTACCTTAAGTGAGAACAGAGGTTAGGTGTTATTTCACTTTGGATGCCCAGAGCCTAATATAGAACCTGACACATAGGAATTTTCCACTTAATGTTGCTTGATTGTCTAACTGGTTTGTTGGTTAATTGGTTGGTTGATTGGATGGATGGATGGATGGATGGATGGATAGATGGATGGAAGGAAGGAAGAGATAGGATGCAAAGTGCCTAGAGCAGTGTCTCATACATATATATAATAAATTGTAACTGTATATTTCTGTTGTCTTACAACATAAAAATTACCTTTTTTGTCATATATACTGAAACATTTGTGTCTATGAATTCCCATTCATTTAACCTATTTTAATATTGTACTTGGAACAGTGTTTTTCTCATAATAGAAAAAATATAGTCATTATTTCACACACATTTTGTTTGTGCAGGAAGCCAAAATACAAATGCATTCTGCATAAAACTTACTGCCATGTATGACACTGCTGAGCATTAATTCTTTTTTAAAAACTTGATGAGTTCACATAAATCTGAACAAACATATGTGCTTGGTCCTCAAGGACATTAGCTTTTTCACTTCAGGAGTGGAAAGGGCTGCTACAGGCCATATCACCAAAACCTGCTTTGGACACTATTGCTGAATGACAAGCCGCCTCCAAGCTTAGTAGTATAAAATATCCATTGTCTTATGGTTGCATGTTCTATCTGGTCAGAAATTAGAACAGAGTACAGCAGGGATGGCTTGCTTCCGCTTCATGCTGTTTGAAGCTTCATCTGAGAAGACTCAAAGGCTTGAGGGGAACTCAACATCTGGGGATTGGAATCACTGGGCATCTCCTTCATTCACACATCTGGCACTTGAGCTGGGAAGACTCTCGCACACTGATGTTAGCTAGACTGTCAATCAGAGTGCCCGCATGAGGCCTCTCCATGCAGCTTGTGCTTCCCCCAAACATGGCAGCCTTGGGATAGTTGAACTTTTTGCATAACAGCTCATGGCTCCAATGCAAAGATGCCAGTGGACAAGGAAGAAGCTTCATTGCCTTTTATGACCCAGCCTCAGGCATCACGTAGCATTTCCTCCATCATATTCTATTAGTAGAAATAAGTTACAAGTTTATCCAGGTTCCCAAGGAAGAGACCTACCTCCCAACTCTACCTTGAACAGAGGAATGTAAAAGAGTTTTACAGTTGTTTAGGAAACCCCACATCCCCAGTTTTTAGAAACTGAACACTAGAATTCCAACACAAGGAAATCTCACCTTATTTCATTGCCCTTTAAGCATCATTTTCATTAATATCTATCATTTCTTTTTGTGAGGGAAGAACCAGGTCCCCAGCCTCCCATTATACCAAAATGTGCTGGCAACATTGTGGCAAGAAAAAGCTCTTCTTTTTCTGAATTTAATGCTTCTCTTGGATTATGCCAATTTTGAGAGGAACCCTTGACTACTAGCTAGACCAGTGGCAGTGAACTTTCCTAATGGAGCAACAGAGCCCATGTAAGGAAACCAGGGCAAAGCAGTTGACCACAGAGTAACCACCTGCCACCACACAAGTATGCCCAAAGCAGTGACAGCCCCCATACTTCCACCCACCCCACAGACACTCTTTCTCCTTAGGATCTTGGCTTTTGTGCTTTTACCAGAGCACAACAGTTTTTTGGAAGTGCTCAGGGCCATGGGTAAAAGGGCAGTTTCCTGTGGACTCAGATTGTTTAAGATGTCATTTGGGGCTAAAGAACTGTTTAAAGAGGTGGTTTCTTATCCATCACATGGCTTTAGAAAATAAGGTGGGTGGATATTAAGACTTTGGGTGAGGGCCTGGAGATCTTGGGACTTTAGACTCACTGGCACCAGGGAGTTAAAGAGGTCACAATGTGGAATGCTGGGATTCAGATGACACCCTGGGCTCTAACCAGCAAGACGTCATAGCAGCTCTGAGGGACCCATGAGAACCAGAGATGTGTCCAAGCTCTGCTGGTGTATAGATGTGGAACTGAGCGCCCAGCAGTGGTGCCTCCTGCCCTGCCTGCCTGCCTGGAACCGACATGGCTGAATTGTACCTTATGCCATCGGTGTGACCAGTAATCCTGTGCTTACCTTGACTGGCATCGCCCCCTCCACTGGCCCCGAATGACTCACCTCATCGATGAAAAAGGACACATAACAACCTTTTCCACTCCCCACAGTGTCACCCAGGACTTGTTGACAGGACCAGCACCAGTCTTCTTATG
The DNA here is from genome assembly GCF_000951045.1 of Mandrillus leucophaeus. Taxonomy (NCBI): domain Eukaryota; kingdom Metazoa; phylum Chordata; class Mammalia; order Primates; family Cercopithecidae; genus Mandrillus; species Mandrillus leucophaeus. The sequence goes on along the minus strand of NW_012101209.1, from coordinate 3,360,188 downwards.
TGTGCATTGTTCAGGGAACAGCAGGACGGCTAGCTAAGCTTATTTAAAGCATAATTACTATTAATCATAATCATAGCGAACCTTTATTGAGCCCTTATTTTTTGGGGGGCACTAGAAACTATGTGTATTGCCTGTTTCAATCAACACAGCAATCCTGAGGTATCAAGTATTCGTTTCCCAGACATTAGTACTGATAGGTATTCATTGGCCTTGCAAATAGTTTGGAAAATGCTGGTTGTTCTAAAACAGTGATATCCCTGTAATCTTCCAAGAAAGTGATATATGTTGACTTTTTGAAATGCATTTAATCACAGAGCAACTAATATTTTAAGAAACATGAATTTGAAATCAGACTGGGTGATATAGAAGTGCGTCTGCATACAGGTTGTTAGGTGCAGCAAACCACCATGGCACACGTTTACCAACATAACAAACCTGCACATTCTGGACATGTATCCTGGAGCTTATTTTTAAAAGGTGGCTCTGCATAAAATATGCTTAGTGTCCTATGAGTAGTCTAAGAACCATTGGAACTAGGTGTCTGAAGCATCAAGGTTGGATTTGGTGTGACTGCCTTTGAAAATGGCTACTGATGATACACCCAGGCTGGGCAGGTGACTCCTGAATGTAGCTGATGGTTTGTGCTTAGAAATGAGTCCTCTGCTTCATAACTCTTAAAGAAGCCTGCTGCATCACAGGAACCGGGAGCTCCATCTGCTTCCAGCACCCAGTTACATGTGCAAGATGAGGAAGCTGAGTGTGAAGGTTTTGGGCCCATGGGGACGTGCACAGGCTGCCCTGCTGTTGTTTCTCACATTCTCTAGGAGTATGGGAGGCTCTTTCCCGAGTGCAATGCCAGATGGAGCCCAGGACCAAAGCCGCCAGCCGTGTTTTCATCCCCAGGACCAATCTAAGCTACAACCTAATCCTTCATTCTGTTTGTTTTTATAAATTCACATCCTAAAACACACCCCCTTCTTGCCTTTTTTCCTTCTGATATCATCAGAATATTTCAGGACGCAGCCTACATTTACACATCTTTCATGCAACTTCATGTTTATTCTGCCAAGTGCCTCTGAAGAACTGCCATTTGTGATTAAAATCCTTCCAGCTTCTTCTTAGCTTTCTGGTGATTCTGATCAAATTAAAATGATTTTGTGTTTAGGAATTGTGGCAGGTCAGAAAGGGAGTTTTTACTGTATTAAATGAAGGAAATGTAGTCTTAGCTAAACTCAGGTGTCAACACCTTCTTAAGATTATGCTTTACTTTGAAAACATCATCTGCATAATCATGAAAGTTTATTCATTAAATTACACATGCACACACCTATATAAAATTGTGCCAGCTGTAGATCTGAGCAATATCCAACTTACAACTTAAGTTGCACTTTTCATCCTCTGAGGAATGGGCTATTACAATACACATCTCACATTGAGGAAGTGAGGCACAAAGAGGTTAAATAACTTGGCACAAGTCACCCAGTTGGGAAGGGTGGAAGCAGGAATGTTAACCTGAACAGCTTAGCTCCAGAGTCTTCCTAACAAGCAATTCTTAGCAAACAAAAAGTTGTCACCATTTTTAGAGTTTAATTGCCATTTCTATGACCACAGGTTTGATAAGAACCCTGCATTTCCAACTCAAATTGCGCATGGCCAATTACAGTGCCGACTTCTTACACAACTCTTCAGGAGACGGCTGGAAACCTTCCATTATTGATAAAAAATTTTAAATGGAGTCATGTTATTGTAAGACTGATGTAAACAAAAATTAAACTAGAAAACTTTTGGGTTATGTAAAATGGAAGCTCCTCCATCCCAAATCATTATTGAAATATTACAGGCCGAGCGCAGTGGCTCACACCTGTGATCCCAGCACTTTGGGAGGCTAAGGTGGGCAGATCACTTGAGGTCAAGAGTTTGAGACCAGCCTGGCCAACATGCTGAAACCCCGTCTCTATTAAAAATACAGAAATTAGCCAGGTGGTGGGTGTGCACATGTAATCCCAGCCACTCAGGAGGCTGAAGCACAAGAATCGCTTGAACCCGGAGGCAGAGGTTGCAGTGAACCAAGTTTGTGCCACTGCACTCCAGCCTGGGAGACAGAGTGAAACTGTGAAAGAAAGAGAGGAAGAGAGGAAGAGAGGAAGGAGGGAGGGAGGGAGGGAAAGAAGGAGAAAAGGAAGGAAGGAAGGAAGCAAGGAAGGAAGGAAAGAAGGAAGGAAGGAAGGCAGGCAGGCAGGCAGGCTGGCCAAAGCTAAAATTATCATAGCTATACTCTACATAGTGAGATGTAATTTTCTGGGTCTAGATAAATTTATTTGGAGAAAATCTATGTTATATGAACATAATATTCATTATTCTTTTATCCCCTGGTCTTTCAAACAATAATGTATATGATTAGAGCAGCATGATACAGTATTTTTATTTTAAAACTTTTTGTTCTCTTGGCTAAAGATGAAAATTTCTTCAGAGATTTAATCTAAATCATGTTTTTACATGTCATAGTGATCTCTCTTGCATTTTGGAATGATTTTCATTTCTGTCAACAGAGGCCCTAAAATGGCATAGTTTAAGTCCCACAGAAAGTGAATCCTTCCTTAATACCTGCTAGATTAAGAATTTTCATTTCCAATAAAGTTACTTAACCACTTGTTTTGCACATCTGAGAGTTTCTGCAAATGCGTCCCAGCTGTGAGAGCTAGACCACAAAAGACTCTGATCTATTCAGTTGCTAGTTTTGTTTGAAACTTGCCTAATTTTTTCCCTGAGGGAAACATTTTCTCCTAGTTCAAATACAAAACAAAACTGGGAAAAAATATTTGGTTTTTGTATGGCAAAGTTTTTCTTTTTTTCTCATACCAATTATAAACATAATATAATTAAAGAAGTTTTAAAAGATAAAAAAAGGTAGACATTGATCTGTTTCCTTACAGTGATTTTCTACACACTGGAATTTTAAAAATATGCCTGTAAGCATAGTATAGTTATCATTTTGTATTCTACATTTTTTATGAAGCATATTGCAGCCATGTTATTGTACACTCTTCACAAGCATCATTTTTATTGTTGCATGAGTGTCATACATACGTAGCTATTTCCTAATGTTAGAGCATGTATAATATATTCAATTTTTCGCATTAGAACTCATGTGGCTATAAACCATCTCCTTAGGATAGATTCTTAGAAATTGGGTTACTGAATCTTAAAGGATATTAATATTTTGAAACTCTTTATACACATGGCGAAATTACTTCCTAAGATGATTTTAACAAAGTACGCTGTCTGGCAATTTCCTGCCTGTGTTCGATATGCGTGTTTGTGTGTAGCGGGTAGGGTAGGGCATGTTGTTTAACTTGTGCAGTGTGGGAGAGCATGGATATGGATCAGATCTGTTGTTGCATAGGGGAAACAGCTTGTTCCTTTAGTTCAAGGGCCTGACTCTTTGTCCTGACTCTACAACTAACTGGCTTTGAGAACCTGGGCAAATCGGCAGGAGGTTTGCAGACACACGCATTAATCATAAACCTTTGCTAAGGGCTTTTTATGTTTCTTGGTACCAAAGAGATTAGAAAATGAAGTCCAGGGTTCTTAGGATATTACACTGTAGTGGGGGGACAGATAAGTGGAGGCATAATCACATGAAGTTTAAGAGAATGAACTCTGGAAGTAGCTTGCTCTGGGTTCAATTCCTAGTTATTAGCTGTGCAAGCTTGCATAGTGAGAAGTCTCTTACGCTCAGCTTCCTCATATCTGAAATGAAGGTAATAATGAGTGGCATAGGAGTGTTGTGCAGATAAATGAGAAAATGGTTAACTTGCCTGGCACAACGTGAGCTCAATAATTGTTAGGTTTTTTCTCTTTTCTATTTTGTTGCTTATAGGATTCTAATAAGATTTAGAAACTACCACTACGTTTTAAGTGGTGCTTCTTCTTCACAAAAGAATATCCTGTCTTTGCAGCGTGGGTCCTGGGTTCTGAGAACTGATAACACGTCGGGGACTGGGAGGAGGTATGGGTCATTATAGGTTATTATCTCAGGGGATTTTCACCTCCAATGGGCCACCATGGCATCTTCACAGAAGCCAAACGGACACCCCGACCACCCAAAATCTGGTTTGGTGTTGAGATTAATGATGCCATACTCCCACTGAAAGGATGTACAAAGTTTTATTGTTCACATGATGAGACTTTCTTGGGGAAGCAGGACTGACCCCCAGGCAGGTCCATACAATGGCTTGAGAGAGCTGGGCAGGAGAACTGGCTCAGCGTTCTGTGGTGGTTCGGAGGCGGAGCTGGGAAAGCGTTCTCATGCCAGCAGGGGTTGCATGGTTTGAACTTCCACCAGCACCAAGGGAGGGAGTGCACTGGCCTTGTTCTTGACTTGCAATCAGTAAGCAAACAATAAAAATGGAGTCAGACTCTTTATTATGTGGGGTGTGGTTTTATGATGGACAAGGGAAATCTCAGTAGCTTGCTTTCTTTGTTAAAAGGAGAAACAAGCCAACTCTCTGGATCCCACCTGTTCCCACTCTTTTGACGGCAGCGGTTGACTGCCCGGTATTCCCAGCACTGGCTCTATAGTAGTCTCTGATCCAAGTGCTCTTCTCCCATTCTTAAAACACCTGCAATCAGATTCCCCCAACTGCTGCTGGAAATTGCTCATGTCAAGGTGATCACTTACTTTCATATTGCTAACCCCTATGGTCCTTTCTCACTCCCCATCATACCTGTCCTATGAGTGTTAGCTTTCCTTGTCTCTCTTTGTGACTAGTTCTTTCTCAATTTACTGACCTCTTGATGGTTGGAGGTCCCCGAACCTAGTCCTGGGGTCTCTGCTCTGCTCTATCTGCACAACTCTCTTCCTCTAAAATTCATCTACCCATAAGTAGATTTCTGGTATCTGTCTCTCCAGGGACCTCAGGCTTGTAAGTCCAACTGTCTCAATGTTCCTATACACAAAATGGAGCGGCTGGCCTTCTCTTTCACTCTTGCTTCTCCTGGAGTCTTCTTCATCTCATTTAATGGAAACTTCTTCTGTCTAGTCGCTCAGGCCCCAAACTGCACCATTACCTGGAATTCTTTCTTTCGTGTGTACTTCACATCCAGCCTGTCAGCTAATCCTGTAGACTTTACCTTGAAACAGTATCCAGATTCTGGCCATTTCTTATCACCTCCATTGCTCCCACCCTCATCCAAGCCACTGTCTATCCTTTAGCTGAATTTCTGCAATAACCTTTAACTGATGTTCCTGCATGCACTTTAGCCCCGCTACAGTCATCAACACAGCAGGCAGAGCAATGCTTTTGTAAAGTCATTCAGATGACACACAGCTCTGTTCAAGACTCTGCAGTGGCTGCTCACGTCACTCAGAGTGAAAGTGGGAGTCCCATTCTTTCCCAGAAGGCCCGAGGTCCCTTTCCTCACCTTCTAGCAGCTACCACTCTAGCTGTTCCTGGTCTCTGCTATTTCTTGAGTCTCCCATGATTGCTCCTATCTCATGGCCTTGCATGTGCTGTACCCTCTGCCTGGAATGTTCTTCCTCCAGATGTCAGCATGGCTCACCTATCACCTCCGGCCAATATTTGCCCAAATTTCCAAATGTCACTTTCTCATGAGACCTTTTCTGACCACCTTGATTTAAATTGTAACCTCCCTCTCTATCACTTCCTATCCTGTGTTCTTGCTTTGTTTTTCTTCATGGTTCCCAACACTTTTGAAAAGAATATGCAATGTACTTCTTAGTTTTGTTTGTTGTCTACTCTCTAAGAGTAGTTGTTCCCTGTTCTATCTCACTGGTCTAACACAGTGCCTGATAAATAATAGATGCTCAATACTTATTTGCTGAAATAAGGAAGAGAGGAAGGAAGGAAGCAAGGAAGGAAGGGAGGGAGGGAGAGAGGGAAGGAAGGAATGAAGGAGCTGTGTTTGCAACATATCCAGGAATAATTGTATTGCATTAAAACAGAGCCATAGGCCAAATTGCATGTGGTCATTTCAGACTGAACTGTCTTCCCCTGGAATATTTAAACTTGTTCATTAGCATGACAGCTTCTCTTCCAGAGCAGGGAGTGGCTTGAGAGGTGTCTGCATCGTCACACACACTCTGACATTCCATTTGGGAAGGGACAACACGGCCATATGCTTGTTAGAGCTAGTCTTCCCAAACACAAATACAAGGACCAATTGTAGATTTTGGAAATCCCAGCCACCACTCACACAGGAGACCAGAAATAAACTTAGATTAACTTTGGAATGTGTCAACATATCCATGTTTCAAGACTACTGCATTCGTAAATATCCCCAAGAACTATATTGAGCAGTATCAGCTGCACAGCTGTGAGTGGCGTCAAGGACTGTTTTGTTTGGGTGATTGTTCTCTGTAAAAAGCAGAGTAGGGATTGGAGATATTTTTATTTGTGAAATTTTGAAAACCTGTTTCTTAGGTATCTTGGTTATTTTTAACATGGGACAGTTCACATGGAGAAAACAACTGGTTAATTTGATTTTTTTTCCTGTAGATAAAGGTGCACCTTACTCCAACTGCTGACCAAAGAACCTGGTAAAGGAGTAGCTGGAAGCTATGTTTGGTACATTCTGTAGTGCTGCTTTGCAAATTGCCATAATTTGGACAAGAAAGTAGTGGACAAGAAAATGCTATTTGGCAAATATCTGGCCTTTTGCAGGGATTTCCCAGGCTCCCCTGAGTGAGCGGAGTTTGAGAAAGACACCCACCATCCATATTGCAGTTTGATGCCATAAGCTAGAAATTGAGTGTCTTGACTTTTGTAGGAAAACCCACATGTCCGTCATTTGGGACACTTACTTCTTTGGCCAGAAGTGGGGAGTTGAGTCATATATTAGCAAGGAAAATACAGAGAAAAGCAAATGAATATAGAATATGAGAAGAAAGTCATCTAGGACAAGAAGGAAGATGGTAGCTGGGAACTTTGTAATAGCTGCTTCTCCCTTAGGTTTTACACTATGTACTTGGATCTTAGTTTGACAAAAGTTTTAAGGAGTTTGATTTAACAAATGTTCCATTCTCTCAAGAATAACCCTACCATACTTTCTAAAGTTTAGCATTTGAGAAATTGGACTAAGACTTTTAAAGTTCGTATTTAAGGAAATGGATTACTACACTCGGATGTTAAAACATGTTGTCGTTAATATTGACTCTCTCAAAAACTGCATACAAAACAAAACAAAAAAGCAAATAATAACAATGACGTGTTGAAATATGCAAGACCCTTAATGCAACACAAAGTCTTCCTCTATGAGGTGGAGTATCTTTTATTTCTACATCTAAAAAGTCTGTGAGAAACATCAGAAATTAGCCACAATTTTTGACATCAGTCTCAGCAGAACAGCTGGTGGTATCATGTGGGAAGGACGGCAACGGTAGCATTGCACGATCAACCAACCCAAGAAGCATCAGGTTACTTATTTGCTGCTAAACAAGGTACTTTGGTCCATTTCAGTGTACATACGGGCCTTTCCGTTTGGGTGAACGGTGACTGTTTTGAATGAAGTGGATTGCATTCTAGGAGGGGCAGTGAGACTGTTCCTTCGGCACTTTTGTGTGTCTCTCACATCGAGAGTAGCCATCTGTCCCTGGAGAATAATCGGCGTGGCAGCTGGGCATGGTGTGCCATCGGAGACAAAGAACCTTGTCTCAGATCAGAATGCAGCAGGTTCGGAGGTCAGCAGCAGTTTTAGGACTGAGCCAGGTTAATCGTTGACACCTGATGCTTACATGGCCTCAAATAAAACCAGGACTATACAGCTTGAACTAGCCCAATTGCAGGAAAGATGGCAGGTCCCACCCTGGTCTTTCTCATTTATTTGGCGCCATGGTAATGTGTTTGTGTTTAGTTATGTGTCTTTGTTGTCTTCCTCCTCTTTCAGGACTGAAAGCCACAAACAGAATATAACAAACAGGGCAATTCTTAGGAAGGGCAAGGATGATTCATTTGGCAGTATGTGAGAGGGTTCAAAGTACATAGGATCAAGCAGGCTGGGTTTAGTAGTGTTGAAAAAAGAAAACCACACCTTCGATTATCATTCGGCAATTGGAGCTTATTTCACTTAGCATTTCTAGTTTTTTCTCTTCCCAAAAGGAATAGAGAACCAGATCCACAATGCCATAGCAAAAAACCACAGCGGACATCACCGCACCTCCTTATCCACCAGTCCCCTCAAAATCCCCATAGAAGCTTTTCGAAGCAAATGTGTATATATATATACACACACACACACACACACACAAGACACAGAAATAGGTAGTAGGCATACACTTAGTATACCACCAACCAACCATTAAAAGTATTTCAGTGTGACCCACAGGACGTGAAAACAAAGGAAAGTATAGATTTCCCACACCATCCAGGGCTGTACGGATAGCTGCAGCATTTTGCTGTGTGTTCCTGGATCTGGGCAGCATATAACATTTTGTGGCTTTGGGGAAATAACAGGACACCCAGGGTCATCACCCAACACCAGTACCCCAGACATATGTGCAGGGAATGAGCCAATGGCCCAAGGGAAAAAAAAGAGCATGGTAACTCTTCATAAGAGTCGAAATCATTTCTGATGGAAGGAAAGGAAGACAGAGAGCTGCCGAAAAATGGGCATGTTTATGTTTTCTGCAACAAAGCTTTCCTGAGTGTCAAGCCAATGTTGGCATCATGCTAGTCACCAGAGAAGAGTTAATAGAACTCTTCTTTTATAGGTAGGTTAAAATAATTTTTCGGCTTTAGATGTTTGTAAAATTTCTCTAGGAACAGAGAGGAGGAATGAGTCTTTGTGTCAGTGGGCTGTGGGCAGCCAACACCCCCAATCTGCCACACATGTGGTGCCAAGGATTTCCATGGGAACCTCAGGAGACCTGATTCTGGGCCTGTTTCATAAGGCTAGCAGGCTAGTGAGGGCCCTAGATCATAATTTTAAAATCATACTAGTAGGTGTGTGTATACATGCTTAGGGTAACAGCAAGAAAGTGGTGGCAAGCGAGGCTGGAAAGGTGGCAGGGGCCAGACCCCACAAGCCCCTGCAGGGCATGGTATGGATTTTTGCCTTTGCCTTAAATAGTCTCTGGAGGTTTTAAGTGGCATCATGGGAGGTGGGTGTGGGGTGAGCATGAGCAGAAACATGATCACATTTTATGTTTGAAACAATATTAATTCCTTTGGAGGGGATTTACTCAACATCACTGACTATGTTCATACTTTCATCTTTTCTAACAATCCCCTTGAACTGAAGCACTTGAGATTAGTGTGGTCACACTGAATTCTAAGAGCACATTACAAGCCCCTGGAGGATTTTTACAGCCCATCCCCCATCTCCAGAAATTTGGATTTCATTGGGTAGAGGTAGAGCTTGAGCATGGGGTGTTTGTGTGTGTGTGTGTGTGTGTGTGTGTGTGTTCTAATTATCAGGCAAGGCTGCGGCCCACAGGTTCAGTGGAAAAATAAAATGGGGGTCCTCAAAGTGTGGTCCCGAGACCAGCAACATCATCACCTGTGTACCGATCAGAAATGCATATTCTCCGGCCTGATCTCATACTGACTGAACCAGAAACTGTGGGGCTCAGTATGTTTTAACAAGCCCTCTGGGGGTTCTGATGCCTGCAGGTGTGAGGCAGGAGAAGCTGAAGTCTGGATCTGCTTCCAGATTTAGTTGTAGAATAGCTCTGTGATAAGAGGCAATTGTGGAACCTCTCTGGCTCTTGGTCTCTTGCCCTGTAAAAAGCGGAGGAGGGATTAGACAAGCTCAATGGTTAAGAATTTATCATCCATGCACACTAAATCTAATAAGAGTTTTATAATATACTTTAAAAATCATTTTTATATAATGGAATAAGAACATAGTCATTGTAGGAAATTCGAAAAAAACAGAAAAGAATATAGAAGAAAATAAATGTCAATTAAAATTTTTCCACTCAAAGGTAACTGTTGCTTATCTTCAGCAGTTTGATTGAATGTATTTTGAATGTATTTTGGTGTGTTTTCTTCTGATATTTTCTGTGTATACCTACTTACAAATCTGGGAATTATACTATAGATGACTCAGGAGCCTACTTCTCACCTAACATTATATCAGAGGCAAATCTTCTCATCATTAAATGTTCTGTTAATTGTCTTTGTTAATGTCCTCATAATACCCTATTACATTTATATGCCATAAGTTATTTAACTTTTCCCCTATATTGACTGTTTAGGCTTTTTCACATTTCTTGATATTGTTTTGATGAATATCTGTATCTCTATATCTATCTGTCTATCTATCTATCTATCATCCATCTATCTAGATCTTAGTCTGAAGACCTCTTCAAGAGAATCCTATAAATAGAATAATTGGATCAATGCACGTGAACTTTTCCAGGCTTTTGATCGATCTCCAACTTATCCCACAAACACCAGTGGGATATTAAAGAACCCTCCTCACCACACCCTCATCATCATTCCTAATACTGATTTTCATTTCGTGCACTGCCATGAAGCAGAGAAGGCTGCAACAGCAGGACAGTGTTTGGAATAGGAGTATAGCTCAGGCAATACCTAAGGAAGATTCGGACTCAATAAACAGAACTGTAGAGCTCTCGGCAGCACAGACACTGTGGTTGGAATACAGGGAGACATCCAGGGACTAATGATGACATTTTCAATGAGCCCTCCTTAAAATGTAGCACTGGAATTTACTTGAAGTTTGTGGAAAGCTTGTCGATTGGTGGCAAATCACCTTCTCTAGAAATTGGTACTGATAAAGCACCATGCTGTGTTCCCTAGAAGCTGAGAGGTGGTCCTGCCTGAAGCCAGGTGGAGGAGGAGCCGTTGCTTAGATGAACCTCTAAGGTCCCTTCTGGGCTTATGATGCTAGGTTATTAAAGCCAGTATAGTGAGAGGGGTATATGTCTTTCTCCTACCATTCCTTTCCTGGGCACTTTATATGTCCACAGACACCCCAAAGGGCTCCATTTTCCCAGGTCTTCCTGCCCATTGACCCACCCTTTCCGCCTTGTCTCTATCTGACAACCTCTCATTGCCTTCTCGTTACTTGATTCCTTCTTGGATCCAGGATCCTAATTGCAGAGAGAAGGAAGAACAGTGAGAGGGCTTAGAAAATAGAATCCCAACCTTTATTCATCAAAAAAAAAGAAGAAAAAAGGAAGTGGTGAGCTTATGTCACCATTTATTTATAGCCCCACCTACTTCCAGAAGTATCTTAAGTAGTACCTGCTTTCACAGTGGGCTCAGGGAGAACTAAAGTCTCCTCTTTAAAAACCAGTCCAGGGAACACCAGACCTGCTACTCGTTGACAGACTATAATGGGGAAGAGATAATTCAAGCATTCAGCCACTGCATATTTTTTAATGTAAGTATGATGGGGATGAGAGACTGTTTAAACAATATGTAAAAGCCTAAATTTAGTGTATACCCAAAAGAATTGAAAACAAGCGTTCAAACAAAACTTGTATGAGGATATTCTTAGTAGCATGGTTCACAATTAGCCAAAAGGTGAAAACAGTCTAAATGTCCATCAACTGATGAATGGAAATGAAGTGCGGTATATCCATACAATGGATTGTTATTCAGCAACAAAAAAGGAATGAAGTACTGATACATGCCACAACATAAATGAACCTTGAAACATGCTAAGTGAAATATCTAAAGAAAAAAGAAGCAGCCAGATATAAAAACCCATATATTGTATGATTCCCTTTATACAAAATATCCAGAATAGGCAAATTTATAGAGACAGAAAGCAGATTGGTGTTTGCCAGAGGCTGGGAGGAGAAGAGAATGAGGAGTGGAACTGACGGGGACAGGGTTTCATTTTGGGGTGATGAAATGTTCTGGAATTAGGTAGTGGTGATCATTGCAGAACATTGTAAATGCATTAAATGCCATTGGAGTTTACATTTTTAAATGGTTAAAAAGGTAAATTTGATGTTAAGTGTAGTAGAAGGAAAGACACTTGTTCTTCAGGGCTTTGGGGAAAGATAGGCTCAGTTGTGCCTATATTCTACCACTTACCAGCTATGTGGCCATGGGCAAGTCACTTAAACTCTCAGCTTCCACTTCCTCCCCTGTAAAATAAGGGTAATTATAGCAGTACCTACCTCATAGGGTTTTAAATCTTAAATGAGTGCAAATATGCAAAGTGGGCCGGGTGCTGTGGCTCACACTTGTAATCCCAGCACTTTCGGAGAACGAGGTGGGTGGATCACTTGAGGGTCAGGAGTTTGAAACTAGCCTGGCCAACATGGTGAAACCCCATCTCTACTAAAAATACAAAAATTAGCGGGACACAGTGGCACATGCCTATAGTCCCAGGTACTTGGGAGTCTGAGGCAGGAAAATCATGTGAACCTGGGAGGCAGAGGTTGCAGTGAGCCGAGATCACGCCATTGCACTCCAGCCTAGATGACAGAGCGAGACTCCGTCTCAAAAAAACAAACAAACAAAAAAAATTTTTTTAAATATATATATATATCTATATATATATGCGCAAAGTGCTGAGTATAACACCTGGCACATAGTAAGCATGACATAAATATTAATATTTGTGTTATTAATTTAGCCCAGTATTCTCAACTAGAGACAGGGTTGCTTCCCAGGGAATATTTGGCCATGTCTGGAGACGTTTTTTATTATCATACTTGGGGGAAGGGGCTCTACTGGCATCTGGTGAATACATGCAAAGAATGCCACTGAACACCCTGCAATGTACAGGACAACCTCCCACAACAACAGATATCTGGCCCAAAAGACCATTCGTTCCAGTGAAAATCCCTGGTTCAAACAGAGCGTGTAGGGAAATGTGCTTCGTCTCATGAATGTATATATTAAAACAGGTCAGGTAGAAATTTTCATTAGAAGAAGACAGTCAGCAAATGTATTAAATGTCCACTGTGTATAGAGAACACTGTATTCGACATTACGGAGCATATAAAACAAGGCAAGGAGCTTCCCTTGAGGAGTTGAGATAAAAAAGAGCTCTGTGCGATGGGGTCATTTCAGAGGGAAGTTTTCACCAAGAGATTACTGTAATCAGTTTTCCCTCAATGAGAGGGTGGTCTGAGGTCACCCACACTGCTCACAGCAATGTTTGCTCAAAGGCTAATACTTCTAGTCCCCTGTAAAGAAGCATCCTCAGGGAATCGTGTGTGGTTCCTTCACTTGTCTGAATGTGTCTTGTGTTTGGGTCAATTCTATTGAATCAATAGCTGAAAAAGAAATCACTGTCACAAATGGAAATAAAAATTACTTGTTATACATACAAGCACAGACATGAAAAAACATTAAATCTCATTGTATTCAACCACCCATAGACCAAAAGGGGGAGATTCTTTTTCCCACTTTCTATGTAAATAGTTATTTTGTAGCAGGACGAGCCGCAGGAGGAGTAGTGGTCTCCTTCGTTAATTTGATCGGATTCTAAAACTGGTATATTCGTGTCATTAGTCCAGTCCACATCACAGAATTTGCCCTTACACAAATGGCTCACCATCAAAAGGTCTCTCTTGCTTTGCTAGCAGTGAAGGTTGGGAAAGGACCCTTTTTGCTTCTCTCCATCTTTTTACCTGTAGACTAAGGATGGGAAGCCCTGCAAAGGTATGCCAAGCCTTCACTTATCCCCTGCCATAGCAGTTGTCCTTCAGAATCAGACAGTGGGAAGAAGGGCCAAGGGGCCTGGTGAAGCTCATTAAGAGGGTAGACCCCTGGAGGGAACCTTGTCTCTGGAAGCCAAGGCAGTGGATGGGTGGTCTCAGGAGGGACTGGAGACCCCACACCATGCAGTCATCTTTGCACACCTTCTTCCACAACCCTGGCTTCCTGTATGTACCTGTGCTTTCTAGCAGCTTACATTTATTCAGTGTCTGCTGTGGCAGGGACTCTTATTAGACATATTTGTGGGGGAAACAAAAGTGAATTAAGCATAGAGCATGTCACAGTGAGTTCTCAGTGTGGCAGGGATAAGAGCTGTTATAATCACTATAATACAGACAGAAAGTGACAAGTGCAATCAGAAAAATGTGGATAAAACACGATGGGATTTCAGAGGACACAGTTGGCCTACAATGGGGAGTTTGGGGAAGTCATTTTGGAAAGGGTAACATTAGAGTTAGAATGTAAATGTTGGTGAAAATGTAGATATGTTGAAAGGATGCTAGAATATTCTAAAGAACAGAGCAAGCTACCAAGGTAAGCAGTTAAGTATGTCACAGAAGAGATGTTGTAGGATTTGTGGAGGGGAGTATAGGGAAATAGGATGAACTGGGTACATTAGGATCAGCTCATGAAAAACCAGCAATGCCAGGACACAGTTGAGCTATGGAGAAGCATGGGTGGATTAGGAAGATTGTTGTAGAGCTATGTGTAAGGTGGACTGGAGAGATAACAAGGGTCTGAGTTACGTGGGGAAAGAAAGGTAGGGAGAGGCCAGACTCAACCAATATCTGAGATATAGCATTTGTCAGGACTGATGGCAGGATGAGGCAGCACATGGGTGTACCGAGGCAGCGGGACACAGTGTTGAAGAGCATGGGCGCTGGACACAGATGCTTTGTGTTCTAGCCCTGGTTCTGCCACTTAAACTAGGCTGCATGTCCTTAGGCAAATTACTTTACCTCTCAGTGCCTCAATCTCTTCATCCAAAAGAATTGGGAATAAAAATCTTGCTCCTCACATCCATATGCTGCAGATTCGATGAGTTAAGTGCCTTTGACGCATTCTAACGTCCTCTGACACAGCGTAAATTATTGTGCTCAATAGCTTAACATAAAAATTGGGTGTTATTATTGAAGGTAACAAGAGGATGAAATGGGAGGATGAATTTTTGAACCGAGTTAAAATCATGGTGATTACCAGGAATAAAGAATTGCACAAGGGAAGGAGTGATCTTCGGTTACTCTTCACAAGGCTGCTTGGAGGGGCTGGAGCATGGAGCCCTTGTTTCAGTAGAGGACAGGACGGCCCATCTACATAAAGGCCCAGTTATCTAGATCTTGTTTTCTACTTCCTAAAGCATTAATTTTACTGTCTGGCATTAGCTGCATTAATCTTCACCAATGAGTCAGGAGTACTCCCAAGACATCAGGATTTCCCTACTTCTTTTCGTGGGGAGACCTAGGACCAAAGAATTAGGGTCATGGGAGACCATCAAATAGATGATGCTTTTAAGAGCAAGGAGGGCATTTTTATAGGCTTGGGCACTAACAGAATGAACATTGAAGATGTTTTATTGAAAAGAAAAGCAACTATGATGTTTTGATTTTAGGTAAGGAATACTGTCTGGTCTGGGTGGGTTTGAGCAGAGTTTTTTCGCGCAGGAAGGATAGGAGAGCCCAGGGAGTGTCCTGGGGCAAGACATCCTGCCTCTTATTCTGCAACTTTGCAGAACTCAGAGCGGAAAAGCTTTGCTCTCCTCTGATACCCCATTTGGTACTCAGACTGTTCCAATTTAATGCATGCATAAGAATACAAATGAAGCTTTCAAGTGCTAAGGCAGATTTTTAATAAAGAGACAGAGGCTTTACCCCTATAAGATTAAACAGTCATCAGGGTTTAAAGGTTTAATCTGTTGGAGTTCAGCCCAGCATGGGGTTCAGAGCCCCAGATGAATTGGATGCAGCCTCACACTTTGAACGTCAGAGCTGGCTGGGGGGTGTGCGCGCTGGTGTGTTTGAGTGTAAAATGTGCTAATAAGTAGGGGAGACCTCTCCTTTGCAATGTGCTGCGGCAGGAGAAAGCAAGCTGCCGGCCTCTGCCTCCCTGAATCCTCAGTGGCTGACTGGATACCGCTTCTGGGGGTTGCTGTGCACATGAATGTTTGCTATTGTTCCAGGCACACGTCGGCCTTAAGAAATAGCACAAAACAGGCCCGTCCTTATTCAGAAGCCGAGCCCCCTCCATCACTCAAACTGGGCCTTTGAGGTCACATGCCGGAGGCTGCTGCAGACAGGACCCAGCTGCCTCAAATCTGCCGCCTAACATTAGCTGCGGTTCGAAAATCCTGACAGCACGGGGCTTCCTGCGCTCTGCAGAGGAAACTAGAAAGATCTGGGATCCAGGCACTATGCTCTCTGAAGAACTGTGGCTGGAAAATGAGAAAAAGTGTGCTGTGGTTCGGAAGTCTAAGCAGGGCAGGAAACGCCAAGAACTGCTGGCCGTAGCCTTGGGGGTGAAGGTGGGTGTCAAAGGTGGCTTTCTTTGGCCCCCTCTCAAACTCTTTGCCTGTTCACAGATCTCCTCCCTGGTTCGAAGGGCAGCCCTCACACACAACGACAACCACTTCAACTATGAGAAGACACACAACTTTAAGGTAAGCAAGCCTCTGCATTCCTTTTTCTGTTACAAAAGGGCAGGTGGAAAGGTACAGTGTATAGTTTCCGTCGGGTTTCTGATTGTAAAGTCAAGAGACGACGAATTCCTTTGCTTCCACATTTAGCTATAAGCTTAACACCTGTGCTTTCTATCAATTCAAACTGGAGACCTCAGAAGGCAGTCTCCTCAGTGCTTATGCCTGGAAACACCTTATCTGGATGTTGACTTAGTTTTGGAGAATTGGGCCCATTGCCACTTCACGTTCCCATGTCCAGTGAAATAAACACAGAGCATGCCCAGTCTCTCTCAGTCAGAGATGTTCTGCTGGGAGCTGAGCAGTACTTTTCCACTCAGTAAAGAATATTGCTGTCCCCGAGCAAGGGAAAACAGTTGCCTGTTTCTCGTTTTGTGTTTTGTCTTTTGTTTTCAGTGATGCTAACTCCTTTCTTTTATGCGTAGACAGCTGTGAAATCAAATAATGACAGGAGATGCCATCCAGAAGCTTTTGTTTGTGCTCCGGGTACGGCTAGCAGGGGGGCACCCTTGGTCACAGCCTTTATCCTGCTCACCAGACCAAACAGAAAGATCTGGAAACCTGGTGGGGGGTTAAGTGGAATTTCCCATGTGAATTTAGAAACTGGAAAGACCGCTATCTTCGTTTCAGACTGGTACTTGTAGAAGGGGCCTGCCATCGGAAAATTATGGCCTGTTTCCTTTGCCCAAGTGTTTTCCAAGAAGGATTGGAAAGGGACGCTGATGCCAAATTGTCTAGCTTGAATTGCAGTTGAGGGGAGGAGAGACAGGTTAGAGTTAGAGGCTTCACCCCAAAAAGTGAGCTGGCAGTTTGAAAGCTGGGGAGAGTGGAGAGGGAGGACCCAGGAATAAAACAATATGCAGGAGAAGCAAAATGTGAATTGCCTTCTTTTAAAAAAATTCTTGTTTCCTTTAGGGTCAGTAACCCAAGTGACTCTTGGAATTAGATAACCCTTTTGTCAGAGGTGACGAGGGAAACTGATTTTATTCTGTTGCTTTCCAATCCTTTCTAAGGACAAATATTCATCTATTAAATGTACATTGGTGTTAGTTTGGTCTGTTTCCCTGCATCTGTTTTTAGAAAGCCAGCAGCTCAGGCATTTGCATGCTATAATTGAACTGAGGAATGGAATTATACAGCCCTACATACTTAGCATTAGGGTGAAGAATTGCATTGCATAGGTCCTCTTCTATGCCAAAGCTTTTCATATTTCTCCCATCACTGAATATTGACAGGTCTAATTTGGAGCATTAAATGCCTCCCTTTTTTTTTTTTTTTCTCTGTTTTCCATTTTTATCCTCATTAAATTTTTTGTCCTTAAGAAAGTGTTTTTCTGATTTTTAGCAGAAATCCTTGATTTTTTTGCATCCTGTGGATACACTACTAGTGATGAGAGGATGGATCTTCATGGACTTGTAAATTCTTTTTCTTCCTCTTGAAAATTCCAATTCATTTGGCTTTAAGAAATTGGAATTATTCTGTACTATAATAATGTTTGCATGGAGTAGCTTGTCCATGTATATTCTGTGTCTGAGCTTGTGTTAAAAACACACAAATATATATAGTTGATATTTTCAAAACTAATTTCAGTCCTTTTAATGTTAGATCCCTGAATGGAAAATTAATCTTAAGACATTTTAAAACAAAAAGATAGTTAAATCTTATTTTTTTAAGTAGTACCGTTGCTAACACAATATATTACTTATCACTGGAAAACAGTTCTTTTAGTATTTGCTTAAAAACTCAATAGCTATTCACTGTTACAGCTCTTGAAAGAAGAAAAGGCACAAAATAGAGAAGTTGTTCAAGAGGAGTACACAAGCCAGACAGGAGCGTTTCTCTTCCGTGTTTTAAATAGATATCTTTGAAACTTAGCAGACCCCAAGTAGCTGTGACAGTTGATTGTGGCATTCAGTGGTACTGTTGGTGCCACTGTCCTTAAGAATGAGTGGCAGGGGAGGATGAGGCATCCTCTTTGTCCTTCCTTGCCCTTTCCACCCTCAATCTCCCCACTCCTCACCCCCAACTAACTCTAGGTGGAAACTTTACATAGTTTTTGGAAGAACATTCAAAAAGCAGGCTCAGGCTATAAATACAGTGGCAGGTTTTTAGGGACAAGCCACTGAACTGAACTAAAGGAAGAAATTTCTTATCCTATGTCCCTGCCATCTGTTTGGAATTTGTGTTTCAGACCTTAATTTTACATTGGCTTTTTATTTACATTAACTTCTAATGGGCTTTATTCTGAAGCCTTCTTGATTTGTAATTCAGATTAATATTTAAGGCTATTATGTGCATAGCATATAGTCAGCAATCAATAAAAAGACAAATAATCACATTTTCATGCTCATCAGCCAATAGGCTTTATTAGGTGCTGCCTGCACTTTCATCTAGAGGCCTCCTGTCTGCCATTCGAATCTGCCAGTAGAGTTTGTCTTCTCACCCCATAACAAGATTGTTTGCCCCAGTCAGGACTATTACCCCAGGTAAAAAGTCCTTTCCTTTGCTCTGCCCAGGAGCTTTGTCAAGAGGAATGAATAGAAACCCCCAACATTCCCTAAGTTGGGACCTTGTGCTCCATTCTCTGAGAAAGCTCACAGTCACTGCCTTTGCTTCTCAAAGTTTGTCTAAGCAAAGCAAAATTCAGCTCTGAGAACAAAAGCTTTGGGAACCAAAGGACAGTTGCGCCTCATCGCGTGCAATAATTGTATACTTTTCAACACTGTGTGCTGATGCAATTTTTGCTCATTTAAAGCCCGGATTTCCTAGGGTTACTTGTACCTACTAGGCACTGAGAGGTATGTGCTGGAGGAATGGTGAAATGAACACACTCCTCTCTAAAATGAAAACTGTTTGTCAAGAGAAAAACCACTCGGTGATTTAGCTCATTTTATAACTGCATCTCTGTTTATCTAGTTGATTTAAAGAGGCACTCTGCTGTAACTGGAATAGCTCTCTTTTGAATGGTCCACTTAATAATACCTTATGGCTGAGCTCTGAAAATCTTCAGGCCAGCCAACCCCAGAGGCCCAGGAGTCGGCTTGCTCGGCTTCCTCCCCACACTTAGCACAGTGCTGAGGTACCTTTAGCCCGCGTAGTACTCCTGGCCACACCATGTTCTTCCAAAGAGCTCAGCTGTCTCTGCCCAGTTCCCTCATCTGAAAATGGGAGTGTTGTGAGGTATAAAGAATATATGCGAGTCACTTACCATGGTCTCTGGCACCTAGTAAGTATCCATTTGATGTTAGCATCTATTATTATCTTTTCGTGCCTCTCACTTGTATTTTTGTGTCTAGCTTTTTCTATTTTTTATTTTCTACCCTCTCTTCTTCATGCCCTTCTTTCTTTTGTCTCTTTTCTACCATCTCTTTCTTCTTCTCTCATTAATTATATGTAAGAGAAAATGAAATAAAGCCTGATAGTGGTTATTTCTTTGAATGTATTCCATCCTGTAGCCACTACTGGTTTATATCCCTCGTTTCTTTAAAAAGTAAATGGATGACTTAGATGATTTAGATTAGATTTCACACATTTTTCTCCCAGCTTTTAAAAAGTACTTTATACTAAAGCTGTCATAACAAATGACCACAAACTTGGTGGCTTAAAACAACACAAATTTATTTGCTCATGGTTTTGAAGGCTGGGAAGTCTGAAATCAAGGTATGGGCAGGGTTGGGTCCTTCTGGAGGCTCTGAAAGAGAAACTGCCCTGCAGCTCTCTCCTAGCTTCTGGTGGTTGCTGGCAGTCCTTGGCATTCTTCGTCTTGTAGACACACCACTCCAATCTCTGCCTCCATCTTCATATAGCCTTCTCTGTGTGTCTCTGTATATCTGTCATCTTCTTATAAGGTTGCCAGCCATGGGATTTAGGGCCCATACTCATCCAGTATGATGTCATCTTAATTATATCTTCAAAGATCCTATTTCCAAATAAGGTCATATGCACAGTGACCCAGGGTTAGGAGTGAAACACACCTTTCGGGGGATATACAATGCAACCCGTTACAGGAAGTGTAATTGACATTTTCAGAAACCTTCAATAGGAAGGATCTCCAGCATCACCCTAAAGGATGCATTGTCAGTAATGTTAACATTTACAGTTTCATTAAAGATTTTTATGTCCATGAAAAAAGGTCTTTAGATGTAATCTAATTGCTCCTAAGTGTCAACCCCTTGGTCCAGGCACAACTGCTAATTTCCATGGCTATTGATTTTTAACATCTTTAAAGAAAAGTTTTTGTGGATTTTCTTAATGCTTCATTGCTCTGATAGAAAGTGGTGAAATTTAGTTATTCTTTGTCTCTTATCTTTACCAAGCATTTCTTCATTAAAAGAGGCACTAAAAAACTTCAAAATAGCTGGTAAGCTTCCATTTTTAATAGTAAGTTAGAAGTGTCTATTTGCTGTGGCTGGTTCCTATTCAGAGTATATGTTATACTTTATAATCAAATTTATGATGTAGCTATAAGTTCACACTAATATGTGTGATTGATTATGCAGGACTGGGCAGGTAATGTGTGAGACCCAGTATACAATGAAAATGTGAGGTTCTTGTTAAAAAAAAATTATGGAGATTTTCAGAACTGTGACAGCAGCGCATTAAACCACGCTAAGGACAGGGCTCTGTGCCACCGCACAGGTCACATGTGCCCTGAAGCTGACCCTGTGGTGATGTATAAAAAAACAGGAGTAAAAGACAAGCTTCTGTGAGCATTGAAAGAGGAGGGGGCTCCCTGGTGCTGGGGATCCTGTGTAAGAGGCAGTGTGGTTGTTCTCTCAGCCTTAACCAAGAATCCTCGTGGGGAGGTGGAAAGTTGGCTGAAGCCCAAGTAAATAAGTAGATCAGGGATGGTTATACAGGGGAAAGAAAGAGCACCTGGGCTATGCAAACAACAGGAGTGAACACTTGGAGTCAGAAATGTGCCAGGAGCGAATAGGGTGCAGGGGAGAGACCTGGGGGACAGAAAGGAGTCCATCACATTTAAATCTTCAGCTGGGATGGGCCAGATGGTGGAAAGATGATGATCCCTGGGCCCTGGAGCCATCAGGGTCTCCTGAGCAGGCCCTTCCCCCACTCAGCCTGCTGCTCCTGTTCCCAGCCTCTCCAGTCTGCATGGGGATCTGCATCACTCTTTCTTACCAAATTCTCTCCCACCCCCATGCGCTTCCAGGACACCCTTCCTTCTTCCCCATATGGAATATGGATGGAGAGCAGAGGCCCAGAAAGTTCTAACCCCCCTCACTGTGTGTTCCCCACTCCCTTTCCACCCCTCCTCCACCTCCTGCCCAGCCTGTACCAGCTTTCCTTTTCTCCCTAGCACTGATCACCAGCTGACCTAGTACATATTTACGTGTTTGTTTGCCTGCCTTCCCCTCACCAGAGGGAAACTCCCGATGGGAGGGGGTGGGTAGAGAGGGTTCGTGGAGTGGGGATTTTTGTCTGTTTTATTTACTGCAGAAACCCCAGTGTCTAGAACAGGTCCTGGCCCGCAAGCTGTTCATTCATGCTGGCAGAAAGCAGGGGACCGTATCTCCCTACAGTTGAGCTTTCGGAGCCCTCTCCTCACTCCCTGCCCTGCAGTTTGCCCTCTTGTGTGGCTTGCGTGTTGGATGCACTTGTGTTCATTGTACTAGAGTCCTTCCAGGGAGTGGGCCCTTGCCAGGGTCATCAGATGGTGCAGGAGAGATGGAGGCCCTACCAGGATGTGTCAGGCCAGCTCTCAATCCCCATTTGCCAGGGACGGTGACTGTGCAGTGCTAGCCCGTGTCTGATCCATGTGGGCAGGCGGGTGAGGGGGAGGAGAGATCTGTCTCTGTTCACAACAGCTGTCCTGTGTGGTGCCTTTCAAAAGCGTCCCATCAGGACATAGGGGAAATGGTTGCCCTACTTACTCTTATTATGTCCCCCACTCTGCTGACAGACTGAGCGTGCACCAGGAGCACCCCGTTCTCATGGCACACTCCATTGCATGTGCTCTCGTAGCATGCTCCTTCTCAACATGCAGCCCCCACCCCATGCTATCCTGGAGGCCAGGACTAGAAGTTCAAGAGGCTGAGAATATGTCCCCACGCTCCCACTAAAACACCTGTCCAGGACGTGGCAGCACCACCACCTCCTGGTTTGGATTTGTGGCTCCTTAATGATTTCGAGGCCTTTCATTCATTTTTGCATTCTTCTCAGTCTAGTGGTCATTTGCTTTGAACAAGACTTTTTGCTTCCCGCATGCAAGCCCCTCTCTCTTCCTCTTCCCTGTTGACCTCATAAAAGTGTGTCAGCCCTTCATGTCATTCCCAGCGTTTTGGCTGCCTTGCCTTCTTGTCAAACTCCCAGGTGTCCATCACCCTTTTCTGTCCATCTGATACTACTACTGTGCCTGGAGAACAGGGACAGCTGGATATTGCACCTGCAAATTGACACAGGCAGAAATTGGCTTCAGAATGGTTGGGGGCTTGTTTTTTTTTTTTTTTTTTTTTTTTTTTTTGTTGTTGTTGTTGTTTTAAGTTAATAGTCAGAAAAGGCTGTTTTGCCAGAAACAAGTCTGGAAAGAAAATTCAAAAGAAAGACAAAACTCGTCACCTTAAATATAAAATGAGGGACTCAACGTGAGACTGGAATAAATAGGTTTGGAAATACATGGCTTTATTAAAAAAAAAAAAAAAGTTGTTTCTGCCCCCAGAGTGCTATGAATCGGAGTTGTTTTTGTCTGCCTCCTACTTCAGCCTGCTCCACCATTATAATGAAGACAAACTCCTTGTTTTCAAGTAATATAACCCCTGGAAACTATCTTAAGCTAAATAGACTATTATACAGGATGGTCTCATAAAGCCTCCAGGGAATACTCAAAACTCAGGGATGGGTGGAAACAGGAAGTGGGAGTATACCTGGAGCCAGTTTCTCCCTCTCTTCCTCCTTCCCTCCCTCCTTTCTTCTTTTTCTCCTTCTAACTCCCTCCCTCTTTCTCTCCCCGCTCCTTCCTTCCTTCCTTTCCCTCCCTACTTTCATTATCTCTTCCTTCCTCTGTCTCTCCTTCTCCCTCTCCTTCCTCCAGAGGCATCCAGTTGAGGCCAGGTGTGCTACTAAACGTCCAGGACAGGCCACCACAACCAAGAGTTATGCAGCCCTCAATGCCAGTAGTGCTGAGACTGAGAAACCTCACCACTGGCAATGGGGAACCACTCGAGGTTTTGGAGCAGGAAAGTGTCAAAAGGATGTGGGTGTCCACGTGCTCATAAACCTGACCAAAGTTAATTAGCATGAGAATATCTTACTTTATGCAATGGGGAGACTCCCAGAAATCTTTGAGACAATCAAGATTTTAGAAATGCAATCCTATCTTAAACTAGGGCAGCTGCTAATGAGAAGTCCAGGGATCTGTGGTGCCGGGTTTGAGAAACTCAGCTCTCCTGCCCCAGCTGCTTGGCCAGCCTTTCAGAGGGAACTCAGAGTCTCTGTCATAGATTGATTCACCTCTGCTGTGTTTTCTTACATCTGAAAAGGGTCACTTCAAGGTTAGTACTTCATCTGGTCTTGCAAAAGGGGAGAATCCAAAGTTTAACCTAATTTTTCATAAGAGATGAATGTCACATGGTTATGGGAAATACAGTAAATTATAGGAAGAGTTCTTGGCAGAGATCTGGAAGCCTTGACTGTGCTGCTGATCTGGGTGACGCAGGATAGGCTGCCTGCCCTCCAGCCTCTCAGTTAGCCCTGGACAAAGGCTAGACTAGACCTCCAAAACCCAGCCACATGTAGCTGGAAGGGACTTTAGCTCTGTCTTCTGTGAACGTAAAGTAGCTAAACAAACAAACAAACTGCCTCTGACCCAAAAATTCCTTTTCAAAGCAAAAGAATAACATTCTGATTTTTAATATGAATAATAAAATGACAAATTGAGGCAATAAGGTTTCCATCTATACCAGTGCTTCTCAATAAAGGAAACTTCACCCCCCCCCACCCTAACACTGCCCCCCCAACCCCTGGGGGACATTTGTCAATGCCTGCAGATATTTGTGATTTGTCCCAGAGTGCTACTGGCATTTAGTGGGTGGAGGCCAGGGATGCTGCTGAACATCCTACAATGTACAAGGCACATCCCCACTACAAATAATTTTCCAGCCCAAAATGTTAATCAGTAGTGCCAAGGCTAAGAAATCATGATGTATACTGGTAAGAAAAAGCAAAAATTCTCAACTGCAGTATGTCATAAACAGCACTTACTCCTTCTTACAGTTTAGATCCCAGGCTGAGCTGATATTAATACATTTGGGTGGTGTCTACATTGACCCATCAAAACATATCTGGTATAAAACCACTAGAGAATACTGCCTTCCAGATTCAGCAGATACGGGACAAATAACATCCTGTTCATTTAGAAAGAGCTGTGTTGAGGGATGCTTGCTAAATGCCTGAGATCTCTCTGGATGACTCTTCTTGCTCTTGTTTTTACAAAGTAGCCATTCCTGGGCTATTTGTCAAACATACCTTATCTCATGTAATATCATCTTTTTTGTTTGGTGTGGTTTTTGAATTCCAGGCAGACCGTGCCTAGTATAATAGTCTTGGACAGACATTCTTCCTGTCTGGAGTATTTTCTTCCTGTCTAGAATATTTTAGTTACTACCCGAAAGTTTTCAAAATGTTCTTTCTCTAAAAAGATATTCTTGCAAATCAATAAACTTCAGAAAATGGAAAAAGCTGACCAGTGAATTTTAAGATATGGTGTATTTCAATGAAAGAGTAGACATAATAAGTAGAAGCCAAATAAAATGGGCTCAGAGCATGCCCTCAGCATTTACATGTAGCCTTCTGTCTAGAGATTGTCCTTGTGGATCCAAAAGAAAATTGAACAATATATCGGTCATGAAAATAAACAATGGCCCATCACCAAAAAGAAAAGTAGGCAATGGGCCTAAAATAATGTTTAACTTTACATCCCCACTCTATTTTCATTTTGTTTCATTTCTTTGGGACTGTGTGGGGATACTGGGCGTTACCTGCTATTTGAAACGTCTATGCATTTATTTGGCTGGATAAATGAGATCAAAGGCAATAGGGATACTTGTTGGGAAAGGATATTGGTAAATATGGACAGTGATAATAAGCATTAAAAATGCAATCCTGTTATGCTGAATTATTTTTAAATATATGGGCAAAGAAGTGAAATTTTAGAAAAATCTGTGATTAGCCTATCCTGTTTTTCCTGAAACAATAGGCCAGTTTATATTTTGTCAGTATGCATTGTGTCCATGTGCAGTAAACATGTAGCCACTCACGTAATTTCTAAATACTGCATTTTCATTTTTACCCCAAGATATAGGGATATTTAACAGGTGGTTATTTCATCCACTCAAAATGTTTCAGAGAACAACGTGATGTCATTCTTTTTTTTTTTTAAACACCATTTGCCAGAAAAGAATGCCTTTCAAAACCTAAGCCCACCTTCATTGGCCTTTGGTTATGCTGTTTCCCCTTTTATAAATGTCTTCCTCAAGTCATCTGCTCCCCAGTCAACACCATCACTGCCCCACCTGCTCAATCTTGCCCAGGCTTGTGAATTCCTATCCATCCTTCAAAGCCCAGTTCAATATCCCCTTCCCCAGACTTCTAGGAAGAATGTATTATTCTCTTCATTATACTACCATGGTATCTCCTACATGTTCTGCTGTATCACCTGACGCATAATTGCCTGTTTATTCTTGTAGATAATGAGATTCTTGAGTGCAGGCAGTTCTTATTCCTCTGATCTATTTCAACTTTGTATATCCAAGGACTAGTACAGGGTCAAGTCCAAAGCAGGCAATCAGCATGTAAATATCAAACAAATGAGTGAATAATGAGCTGCTGGAAAGGTGGAAATAAGATGAAAATAGGATATAATTCATCTGTCTGACATCCTTCCCCCATTAATTTGTAATGCCACTTCTGAGATATACCAAGTATCCATATATGTGTGATTTGGTTTCTTGTCTTTTCAATGTATGCTACTGGTACCAAATGTACCGTTCCAAACATACTGGCCTTTGACTGTCTATTTGAAATGTTATTGTATTATATTCAGAATCTGGTATGTATGATATAATTTTTTATATATGTTGAAGCTTAATTTGTGGTCAATTGGTATGAATATTCCAAGTGGTTTTGAAAAGTGTGTGTGTTCTTTGAATTGCTGGATATGAGATCTCTTTTGTATTCATAGAGCAACTTTAGCTATTTGATCTACTAGTTTCTGTGAAAGATGTCAAAATCATTATGATTGTGGATTTGCCAATTTCTCTTTGTAAGTCTTTCAATTTTGCTTTATATTTTTGAGACCGTATTGTCATACAAAAGCTCAAAATTATATCCTTCTGGTAAAAATACATCTCTATTGTCTCTATCACTAATAATGCAAATATATATATTTGCTCTATTTTGGGTTTCTATTGGCTAGTTTGCTGGGTATGTCTGTCTTTCTTACATTTATCTCATGTTATGTTTGTGTTTCTTGAAAGGATTTTTTAAATGTTATCTAAAAATCTTTTTTTGTGATGAATTAGAGCCACTTATTCTGATTAGAGTTGTATTAGGATTTTTTTTATAATCACTGTGCTTTTCTATTGCATCTTTTTTCTCCTTCCCTGCTTTTTACTGGTTTAATTAAACCTATATTTCTTTTTCTTTTATGTATTTGTGTGTGTGAGAGAGAGAGACAATCTCAGTCTGTTGTCCAGGTTGGAGTACAGTGGCGCCATCATAGCTCATTTTAACCCCAGGCACCTGGGCTCAAGCCATCCTCCCATGTCAGTCTTCTGAGTAGCTAGGACTACAGGCATGTGCTACTATGCCCAGCTAAATTTCAAACTCTTTTTAGAGATGGGGTCTCGCTGTGTTGCCCAGGCTGGTCTCTACCTGGCCTCCAGTGATCCTCCTACCTTGATCTCCCAAAGCACTGGGATTACAGGTATAAGCTACCACACCCAGCCATATATTACTTTTGATTAATGGATTTCATCCCACCCTTTTTTAAATTATCAAAAATTTAATACATGCATAATTGACTTAAAATATTTTTCAGTTAATTAGTAGCTCTTCTTACATTTCCCAAATTATGAGAACTTTAGACTTCTTCATCCCCTTCAAACTTCCATGTCATTTTTTTACCCTGTGTTTAAGGCCCCTAAAATTAGTCATCTTGTTATCATTGTATGCAAATAGGGCATGATTAGATTGACCCACATTTACCAGTTTTCTTGCTCACCGCTGCTTCTGGAAATCCTTCCTCCTAGATTCAATTTGCTTCTCACTGAAGTATATCCTTTAGTATTTCTTCAAGTGAGGATCTGTGATTGGAAACTCTTGACATTTGTCTTAAAATATCTTTACTTCACCCTTGCTCTTAGATGATAATTAGCTGGGTATAAAAGTTAGGTTGGCAATACTTTTGTCTGAGCACTTTGATGAAATTATTCAATAATCTATTCATCTCTTCCTGCTGAAGAAAAGTATATTTTTACCTATTTCTGTCCTTTCAAAGATAACCTGTTTTGGTTTTTGTTGTTGTTGTTGTTTTTTAGGATTTTGCTTTGTCTTTTGGTGTTCTGCAATTTCAGTATAATCGGCGTAGATATAGATTATTTTTATTTATCTGGTTTGAGTCTCGTTTAGTGTTTTTTTCGTCTGAAGATTTTGTGTCTCTTATTACAAATTCTGGAAAGATCTCAACTGTTCTTCTCCTTAAATATATATTGCTTCCACCGATACCCTAAACTCCATCATTTCTCAACTTCTGAAAATCATGACTGGTTTGCTTATCTTTTCTCTCTTCTGCATTTCCAGTCTCTCACCTATTGTATCAATTTCATCAACAAGTCAACTTGCCCCGATGTTTCCCATATTTTAAAAAAGGCCTCCCTTGACTCCATGTCTCCCCTGAGCTATCCTGTATCTCTGCTGAATATCATAGCCAGCCTTCCTAATAGAGGAGGTGCCCACATATTTCTCTACTTCCTTACCTTCTTCAGTTCAGTTGAGTCTTCTACCCTCAGCCATCCAAAGAGATTGTTCTTGCTAAGGTTGCTAATGACTTCCATGTATCTGAGTGAATATTTAAAAGTACTTATTTCATTGAACCTCTTAGCAGCATTCAACACAATTGACCATTCATTCCCTAAAACATTCTCCACCTCTTGGCTTCTGGAACACTTTGTTGGTTTTCTCTAAATGTTTGAACGCTGAGTGCTTGGAGATGAGCTCTCTTTTGTTTTCTGCTCCCTACCTTTAATATAGTCATGTGCTACATAACAATATTTAGGTCAATAGTGAACCACATATATCATGGTGAACCCATAAGATTATAATGGAGCTTCCCTATATAAGTGTACCATTTTTTATCCTTTATACTATATTTTTACTGTACCTTTTCTATGTTCAGATATGTTCAGATACATAAATCCTTACTGTTATGTAATAGTTGCCTATAGTATTTAGTAAAGTGACATGCTGTAGAGGTCTGTAGCCTAGGAGCGATAGGCTATACCATATAGCTTAGGTGTGTAGTAGGCTCTACCATCTAGGTTTGTGCAAGTACACCCTATGATGATCCCCCCCCCCAGTGATGAAACCACCCAAGGATGCTTTTCTTAGAATGTATCTCCATCATTAAGTGATGCAAGACTATACTTTTTATTCATTCACACAATTTTAAATTTCATCTATTCATCAGAGATGGTGAAATGTATACCCCTGGTCTTCACTCCTCCTCTGAGCTCTCAGATTATGAGTTCCCGCTTGACACTAACACTTGGATATCATAGCAGCATTTAACCCTAACTCATCTAAAATGAAATTGTTCACTTTCTCCCCAGAAGAGTGTCTTTCCCATCTCAGCAAATGGTATCATCATTTACCTAGTTCCTAAGCTAGAATCTCAGAGTCATTCTTGACTCCTCTCTCCCTCAAAGGCCCACACTTACTCTATTATCAGGTCCTGTAAATTCTGTGTTCAAAATATATCTCAAATTCATCCACTTTCCATCTCCACTGCCAGCATGCAGGTGTTAGACTCTATCATTGTTCAACTAGACTACAACATAGTTTTCATATCTATTCCACTATTAACACCCTCCCATTCATTTTCAACACAGTTGTCAGAATAATCTTTTTTAAAAATCTATGTGAAGTCCTCCAAGAACTTCCTACTGTACCTAGATTAAAACCAAATTCACACTCATGAATAAAGCCTTTAAGGCCCTGTGTAACTTTTCCTATCCTACCTTCAACTTCATCCCAATTCCTCTCCCCCCAGCTTTTGGTGTTCTGGCCACCCTGGCCATCTAGTTCCTTCACCACACCAAGTTCTTTTGCTCCTGCAAGGCTTCCATATATTCCTTCTGCTGGGAATGATCTCTGTCCCTTTCTCTTTCCCTATGGAAGAGAACTGGCTCTTCTTTTCCATCAGGTCACCTTCCAAAAAAGGCTTTCCTGACCATTCTGGATAAGGTTGGGCCCCACTTGGTCTCTCTAGTAGCGGCCTCATCTTTTTATTCTTCTGTAGCCATTTTTATACTTTTTTTTCTGGAGTTGTATTTTACATATTATTTTATTATATTTAATTGATCTTCACAGCAGATTAACAATTGAATTTGCTGCCATAATTAAGAGCATTTCTAGTAAAATATTAAGAAATGTATGATTGCTGGATTTAGAAAATGTCCAACTTTAGATAGGATACTTTACTGAGGAACTCTTTTAGTACCGAGTTCAATCTCTGTAGGCCTCTAAGTGAATTACGACATTTGGCCCTGTGAGTCCTTCTGGGATGAATTATCTGCATTCCTGTTAAAAATGCTTTGTCATTTCTTAGGGTCATTCCCTAGAAAAATGTTGAGAAATTTTTGGCATCATTTTCAAAGCAGGAACTATATAATAGGCAGTTTGCATGTGATAAACTGAAATACCAGAAAGACTACTATAACTTCGCTTTATTACAGAGTCGTAAGTTGCTCTTTTTAATTTATTAACTAGCTTATCTTCTTTCTCTGCTTTTACTCATCTGTTTCCTTAGAAGAGATCCAGATCCATTTTGTTTGCCTCTTTATATACACCCAATTACTAACATGTATGAATAAAGAACTCAAACAGAGACTCTTCTTAAGTAGAACTCGGATGAACACCTTTCTAAATTGTGACCATACTCGTCATCCTGCTTTTTTGTTAAATAAAAGCAGTTTGTAAAACAGAAACATTGTCTACATTTCTTTTATTTATTAATAGAGGTTTATGACTTTGAAAGGCCTTCTATAATGTTTTATAATATTTTAACTTTGTGAAAATTCAGGACATTTTCGTGCACATTTGTATGCCCCCAATAGACTGCCTGTGGTCATTTTAGATTGACCATGGCCACATTTGCTTCTTAAAGCTCTTTCATGCAAGTATTTTTGCTTTGTTTTGTTTTTATTTTAAATCATAATTTAATACAGGAGGACCTATGCCTCAATAATCAGAGATAAGACCATCCTTACTTTGTGATATTCAGAACATTTAACAACTGGCTGGGGGCATCAATCAATGAGACCAGCACTTTGGTCAAGCAGGAAAGATTTTCAGCTTACTTACCTGAAGGCCACACTAAGTCCTACTGAATATGGACACTTATCTCTGGGGAAAGCAATTCCATAGGCCCTATTGGCTGCCTGCATGTTTAGCCAACCCCTTTACTTTTTAAAAGGCCTTTTTTTGGAAGTAGCTCAAAGACTTGGAACCTTTTAATTATCCCATAATCATGTCTTATTTATACCTGCCTGGATACTGTAGAGATGGGAAAACTTCAGTCTAAAGGACACAGTAATTGAGTTTTGCCTTCCAGAACTTGCTGAGCTAAATGCAGGTTATAGCGACCAGCTTGGGCTATCTTGGGTTTGTCTACACAGTGCCTTGTTGTGGATGGTCAGAGTCTTACTCTTTAGCTGATGGCGTGGCCTGTAAACTGTTTCTCCACGCTCCTTTCTGACTCTGTCCTGGAGCATGGTGTATTGATGAAGGATTTTCAAAGATCAAAGCACATCTCTGTTTTCTCAGGATCTGTTTGCAACTGCCTTACTGGAAGGAGAAGCCCAGTGGGGGATCGCTCCTGCTGATCTTCATTGACATATGTGAGGCTACCTGTCTTTAAATGACTCTGAATTTTCTGACATTTTGCTTCTTTTTGGATCACAGGTCCACACGTTCCGAGGCCCACATTGGTGTGAATATTGTGCCAATTTCATGTGGGGGCTCATCGCCCAAGGGGTCCGGTGCTCAGGTAGACACAGAACTTCCTTCTTTTCCAACGATATGAAATGCCACTGTGCTGAGCTGGAGGATGTCTCTCCAGTGCTGGGAAATGTGCTCAGATTAGCTCAAAAGTCTAGTTTTCTGCGGGATTCAAGGCCTGTCTGTGCTTAATGGGGAAACTATTTCAAGTGTTTGCAGGAATGAAAAAGAATATCTCATGTTTATGCAAGGAAAGAAAAACAGTACATTTCCTTAAACACCTATCTGCCTCTTACAATAGGCAGTAGTTCGTAAAAGAAAAAAAAAAAAAACAATTCCGATGGAACTGCATAGCTAGAAAAGCCATACTTTTTCCTACCCCATCTTACTACAAAAGGTAAGACATAAAAATAGTAATAGAGGTGGTTAATATTTACCATATACCAGGCACCAGTTAATCTCTATTTATCATGTCATTAGCCTCACCAACAGACCTTGGGAGAGATGCAATTATCCTTCATTTAAAAAAAAAAAAAAAAAAGAAGACACAGGGGCTTATTTGCCCTTGGCTGCGCAGTAAGGAATAGAATATTGATTCAGTGGGAGCCGGATTCCAGAGCTCATGCTCAGTGTCTCTTTGTCATCAGATTATCAGTGAAACCATGCACCTTGATTTGATATCACATATTTTCAA
>NW_012101209.1:3288603-3322889 GCF_000951045.1 Mandrillus leucophaeus | reverse complement strand
AAAAAAAGAAAAAATTTCTGGAGATGGCCATTGGTAGTGCTTGCATAACAGCATGAATGTACTTAATGCCACCAAATCATACACTTAAAAATGGTTAAAATGATAAATTTATCCGAATTTTTTTAAAAAATTAAGTTTGTAAGACATACTAAATTCCTAATGAAATCACTGAAGAATAGCTGGGCAGATATACTTACATTTTTTATCACCATATTTGCTATTGATTTTATTTGACCTAACACATATAGTACTTAACTATATTTCAGACACTATGCTAAACACTTTATTAACTTTTATTTGAGCCTCATGGCTAATGCCAGGGGGTAGGTGCTATTATGATCTTCTATAAAAGAAGATTCAACAAGAAACCCAGCCAACTCTATTTAGCGCAGTTAGCCAAAATTTACATTCACTAGATAGAGGTATCAAAATATTATTGAAGTCACTTGAGCTTTGTTGAATTTCTCATGTTGATAAAGATGAATTCGAACTTTTTTTTTTTTTCTTACTTTGGAAGGAGGGTAGATAGAGAACTCAAGCCAATAAAAATTACATGAAAATCAGTTAGAAATTACCACTGATTTTACAAAAGTTTAGATCCTCTCAAGTTCTTAGTGTGCTTAAGTGCTATTTTATAAAGCAGATGACTACAATATTCCTTATCGTGTGTGCACATGTGTTATTCTTTGTGCCTAGGAAAACAGTATTAAAAGACGGTTTGAGTAGACAGCACATCAACTTTGAACAACTTCAGCATTGAATGTAGACTGTGCTTTTTTATTTTTTATTTTTGGAGACGGAGTCTCTCTCTGTCACCAGGCTGGAGTGCAGTGGCGCAATCTCAGCTTACTGCAACCTCTGCCTCCTGGGTTCAAGTGATTCTCCTGCCTCAGCCTCCTGAGTAGCTGGGATTACAGGGGTCCACCACCATGCCCAGTTAATTTTTGTATTTTTAGTAGAGACAGGGTTTCACCATGTTGGCTGGTCTCAAACTCCTTGCCTCAGGCAATCTGCCCACCTGCCTCGGCCTCCCAAAGTGCTGGGATTACAGGCATGAGCCACCGTGCCTGGCCAACTGTGCCTTTTTATCGTCAGAGAAATTCCATCAGTGGATATCAACTGCTAACAGGCTTTTCATGTGTTCATTGAACTTTAAAAGCACCTTTTTCAGCTTTGGGGTTTCATATGAACTTTATAAATAATCATCACATTACATTACACGGCATTGGTATAAACTCTCAAGTACTCCTACTGGTGTATATAGTTAGGCATTATTTCCACTCACAGGTGTCAAAATAAGGCACCTAGAAAGGAAAGCGGCCTACCCAAACTGCCCAAGGAGAAAGGGATTGGAAACGATGGGGCAACCTTCCAGGAAAGGGGAGAAGGATA
This sequence comes from Mandrillus leucophaeus, assembly GCF_000951045.1. Lineage (NCBI taxonomy): Eukaryota > Metazoa > Chordata > Mammalia > Primates > Cercopithecidae > Mandrillus > Mandrillus leucophaeus. The sequence continues at coordinate 3,321,497 of NW_012101209.1, read as the reverse complement.
CCAGTGGTCATGGACTCCTCAAAGCAAAGATTAGAGGGTCCTGCGGAAAGAGTAACTCTGCCTCCCACACAAGCAGCATCGAGAGCTTAAAGGAAACAGCCTGGAACAAACCCTAGGTGCCCTTTATAAGCCAGGACTGTCTGGGAATCCAAACCCAAAATCCTACTTGTGGACCCAAAGGGTTCCAGCCTGAAACAGGAAAATATATACAAAAAAACCTGATCAATTACCTAAGCTGTCTCATATGTTCTGTTCTCAAGGTCCAACGACAGAGAAGGCTTAATGAGAAAAATGGAATCATATACGGGTTTAGTGATTAGAGATGATACTCATATTTATCCTGTAGACAGTATCACCTAGAAATGGGATAGATGTTCCAGAGAAATATGTCAAACCCTTGGGTGGTGATATTTTTATTTTTGGCAACATATAATTTGGGTTGTGCTTTGACAAAAGGGCTGGGCTAAGCTAATGTGGCTTCTTTGTTTACAGACTGTGGATTGAACGTACACAAACAGTGTTCCAAGCACGTTCCCAATGACTGCCAACCTGATCTCAAGAGGATCAAGAAAGTATACTGTTGTGACCTCACAACACTTGTGAAGGCTCACAACACTCAGAGACCCATGGTGGTGGACATTTGCATTCGGGAAATTGAAGCAAGAGGTTTGGAAAATACTTCCTATTATAGTAGCATAGTGATTTTATTTTTATTGTTTGTTTTTACTGTTGTCAAGGAAACAGAATTGCTCTACTACTCTTGGGAAAATGACCTAGGCATGTGTGCGCGCACCCACACTCATTCTGTCTCACAGATAGACTCAATCCAACCAGCTCTATCAATTTCCATTCTATATATAAGCCATGCATATATGCATTCAAAAAATGTTTACTGAACATTTATTACATGCTGGGCATTGAGGTAATAAAGGTCACCATTCTCACCATCAAGAAATTCATACTTCAGCTGTGTGCAGTGGCTCACGCCTGTAATCCCAGCAGACGCTGAGGCCAGACAATCACTTGAGCCCAGGAGTTCAAGACCAGCATGGGCAACATAGTGAGACCCCATCTCTACAAGTTTTTTTTTTTTTTAATTAGCCCGATGTGGTGGTACACACCTGTAGTTCCAGCTACTCGGGAGGCTAAGGCATGGAAGAAATTCATACTTTAGAGTGGGCAATCAGGAGCAAATAAACAAATATTGTGGATGGCTGTGTTCAAGGTACCACAGAGTCACAAAGGAAAATGTTTTAATCCTATTTAAGGACAATGGGAAAAGGTTATGGCAGAGGTGAGGCTTGAATTGGATCTTTGAAAAAAAGGTGCTTCTATTAAGAAATTGTTGAGCAACACATGCATCTCCTACCATATAAAAATGTGCTCCTAATATTCATTGTTTATTTCAAAGAGGAGAGTTCAAAGATTTAAAAGATCTGTTCAATGAAAAATAAACAGGGAAGAAAGAAACATTTCAAAAAACTGTTCTTTTTATTTATTTATTTATTTATTTATTTATTTATTTTTTTTTTATTATACTTTAAGTTCTAGGGTACATATGTAACAAACCTGCACGTTGTGCACAAAAAATGTTCTTTATGTTGTACATGAGTCACTTTTCCTTTATTTGTGCTTTCTTTGGCCACTGTTCAGTATCAGAATGTTCACTGATGTTGCTGGATGTAACTTGGGTGATTTGGCCATGTATAGAGCCTTTTTGTAAGGTTTAAACCACTTTTGCCATGTATCATATTCTGTTATACTTGGTATCCATTATTGTGTCCTAACTGGCTTAATATATTTTATACATATATATTCATTGGTGAACTACCCCATTTTTTCCAAAGCACAACTAAAGAGGATGTCATAACTTATTATCCCAACCCTTTTAGAGAGAGGAAACTATTCCCTTTTCTGTGGAGGGGGAAAACCGTAGCTATCCTGTTCCTTGAGAACTTGCTAATTTAATCCCAGAGTGTAGAAATGCCTTCTATCTTTTCACCACTGTGGCTGACAGAGCTTAATGAGTGCTTTGGGATCTGGTGAACATATTAATCCAGTGGCTAAACTGGGTAAGAGGAAAGGAGGGATTCTCTGCCTCCGGATGAGTGGTTGGGACAAGTGGCCCTGGGCCCTGCAGTTTGAGGTCAGATTATCAGCCTCTCCAGAGCCTGCAATCAGGGCTTTTCTGAAGAAGCTGGGGTCCTCCCATTGTGATCCTTAGCAGAGACAACTGATAATTCAGGCAACATTACTGACATGTCTAACATTTAAGAATAGGGGGCACTGCACTGATTTTGCCTAGTACAAGAGTGAGATAGAGTAGCACAAATTAGGAATTGATGCCCAAAGAGTGGGCATCAACAGCACAGGGATTAGAGCCCCAGGTATTAGGGGCCTAAGCATGCAAGCAGAACCAGAGAATGGGCTGAGAGAAATTTGTGTGACACTCACATACCCAGCTGTGGAGCCACCACCGCCAACATTTTTCTCTGTCTTCCATTCGTAAAAAATTCCTTATTGTTCTCCAAATGTTCTTTTATGTTCATTTGTCTCTCCATGATGTGGTAGAGTGAAAAGATCAAGGACTTGAAGTTAAATTCTCAGCCCTGTCTCTTACTGGCTGTAGCACGACCTTGGGCAAGTTACTTACTGTATTTGCATATCTGTTTCTTCATCTATAATATGAATGGAATCAACTGTACCTCATAAGGTGGTTGGCGAGGATTAAAGTGACTTGATACATAAATGGACCTAGTACAGCGTTCAGTCTACCGAACTCAATCTGTGTTAATTTTATGTTTTCTTGGAATGACCCACACCCATACCTCCACCTCCAAATCTGTCTAACTATATTACGTAGCCTGTACATCTCAATGCTGTCACAGAGACCCTAAATAACAGTGCCTTTGACAAGATAGAAATCTATTTCTCTCCCCAGTAATAGTCCAGGTACCCAGGAGCAGTCCAGGAATAGTTTGTTCCCCCATGGCAGGAACCCAGGCACTGCAGCTTGTTGCTCTGTCCTGCTTGAGTACTATCCTGCGTGCACAATCGCAGCTGGCCACCACCATCTCATCTGCATTTCACTCAACAGGAAGCGGAAAAGAGCATCCTCAGTTCCTTTAAGGCCACAGAAGCCATAAATGTCACCTCTGCTCCCACATGGGCCAGAGTTTACTGGCCACTGCAATGGATATTGTTCTAAAAATCAAAGGGGCCGTTACAACAGAAGAATGGGAGAACAAATATTGGAAGGATAGCTGGCAGCTTCTGCTACTCTGGCAAACTCTAACCATCCTTTATCATTTCCTTCAAAGATTAGCTTCTTTAAAAAGCATCTCGATGTAATACAGGGTGATGCTTTGCTCAGTGAAGCATGGGCTAAAATCAGGAAAATTACCCCCATTTAATTATACTCTAAACCATACAACTTGGTGTATTGTTTAAAGCATAGTTTTTTTTTTTTTTAAGTTATGGGATACATGTGCAGAATGTGCAGGTTTGTTACATAGGTATACATGTGCCATGGTGATTTGCTGCACCTATCAACCCATCATCTAAGTGTTAGGTTCTGTATGCATTAGGTATTTGTCCTAATGCTCTCCTTCCCCTTGACCCCCACCCTCCAGCAGGCCCCAGTGTGTGATGTTCCCCTCCCTGTGTCCACGAGTTCTCACTGTTCAACTCCCACTTATGAGTGAGAACAAAAGCATGGGTTTTTCTATGTTCCTTGAAAACCTGGATTTCTTTGAAAGTGACTCAGTAAATCTTATGACTGAATGTTTGTTTCTCCTACCCCACCACATTTACATGTTGAAGCCCTAATCACCAGTGTGATTGTCTTTGGAGATGGAGGTCTCCAAAGAAGTAATTAAGGCTAAATAAGGTCCTAAGGGAGGGACCCTAAACAGTATGACTAATGTCCTTATGAGAAGAGACACCAAAGAGCAAGCTCTCTCTCTCACTCTCCATGCACATATACCAAGGAAAGGACGTGTGAGAGAAGGTGGCCATCTATGAGCCAGAAAGAGAGCCTCACCAGAGGCCAGAACTTTGATTCATCCATCAACAGGCAGGGTTCAATGTTCACTGCTAGGGGCTCCCATAATCCACTGGGTCTGTGCCTCTGTGCCTCTGTGGCAGTGCATGTTCCAACTGGAATGAGATGTGCTCATATGCACCAACATCGTAGAACAGGATGACCCACAAGTTTCGTCTTGTGTGACAACTACAGTTGATCAGTAGTGGTCACCTGAGCAATTGGAACTGAGATGAATTCTGAGGCTAAATAGGGCTCAGTGGGAAAAAAGGCTGAGATCAACTAAGAGCATCTGTCATGGTCACAGGAGGGATGAGGGGAAGTATTCGTGATTTACGTCATGTATTTGTTGTCTTTGATGCATACCTAATGAAGACCCTTATATACGGCAGATAATACATACTCCATAAATGTTTTCCAAATAAAAAAACAAGAGCATATGTGAGTTATCAAGGGTTTGGCAGAATATATGGCAGCAGCAGCAGAAGCTATTTGTTTGCTTATCTTTACGGTAGCTATAGTTTTGATAGCAGCTAGTTTGTGCCATACAAAGTCTGAAATCCGGTCCTTTATCTCTGCTCATACTTTTGGGAACTGACTTGTTTTTAGGACATATCTTAACAAATCAATAAACTCCAGGAACAGAAACCAAGTCTTTTTTTCTTAGCCTAAATTTGCAGTGATCCAATTTCCAGAAGCAATAACTAAAACTTTATTTTCCTGCATCTGTTTGTATAATCAGTTGTCTAAAAGTATAACAAGTAATCATTTTTAATTAAACAGTTAACATAGTCTTATTTACAAGTAAACATGAAAGGCTGTAATAGTCTAATTTTTTCCAATAAAATCAGAGTAATACATATTAGATATCCACATACATACACATGTGTATCTAGTACAGTGCTACATACAATATAGCACATGGATTAAGATGATGCTAGGTACCCCACTTACCCTGCTGTGATTATTACACATTTTATGCCTGTATCAAGATACCTCATATACCCCATAAATACATACACCTACTACGTACCCACAGAACTTAATAAAAGAAAGATGATGCTAGGAAGAAGGCTTGCTTCCTACAATGATGAAATTCGTGTCCAGCAAGCTCATGAACAAAGGAAAGGAAGTAAGGGAACGGTCCATGAGAATCTTAAATATCAGTTCTCTTTGCAAAGCGGAGAAGGATGAAGACCGGATTTACACTGAGATCTCCACTGCTACATGGGCAAATGAGAACAGACTTGCCTGGAAATTGAGACAGACAAGTCCAAGTTCCGATGCAACTGTGTGTGATAAATAAGATCGCTGTCTATGTTTGCTCATTTCCTGATAGCATGTAGTGTAGATGTGAAATTAGAGTCTTTTTTTTTTTTTCAGATGTTTCAAGAAGCTAAAGTTAGTCTCTCTCTCTCTCTCTCTCTCAGGATTAAAATCGGAAGGCCTTTACAGAGTCTCTGGGTTCACTGAACACATTGAAGACGTCAAAATGGCATTTGACAGAGGTAAGCTTGTACTTTCTTGAATGCCATCTGACATCCTAACACCCTTCTCGTTTGGAACTAGATTTTAATCATAGCAGAAATGGGGTTTCAGAACTACTAAGAGTTGTTCTTCAAGAAACGGAGGAATAATGGCTTACAAATCTCATGTTTCTGCCTCACTGGGCAAAGTGTTTCCTTCGCAGCCATTGACAAGTGATCACTGTCAACGAGCAGACAATCCATATGGCATTGGAGTACCCGTCTGCATCCCCTGTCTCAGGATCCCATTCTTCTCCTTCTCTCAAAGCTCCAAAGAAGGGATCATAAGGATGGGAGGGCACCCCCAGCACTAATGTAGGGGAAGGCAGTGGACGTGTAGGAGGGAACTGCTTTTGTTCTTTATAACTGTGGTGTATATTCTCTAGAACATACTATCTCTTAAGTCAGATATCATGGCCATCCTGGGGATCCTGTTAAAAATACGGGTCACTGAGACCCAACTTGAAGACTCATTCAGAAAGCTGGATAAGCCCAAGAATCTGTATTTCTAATAAGCAATCCAAGAATTCTGGCACAGCCAGTGAAGACATGGAACCCCTACTGGATAGAGCCTACTGGATAGAGCCTCTACTTTGTAGTGTGGTATATGAAATCAGTGAGGTTGCCCTCCCTCTCTCTTTAGACTTCTCTCCAGTTCCTCCTCCCTACTCTACTGTACACTCCAGCAATCCTGAAATACACCCTATTTGCTGCCATGAAGAAGTGCCTCGGCTCACATTGTCCTGTCTATCTGAAATGTATTCACCTCTCTGCCTAGCAAACACCTATAATCAGGGGTCAGCTCAAGCCTTTCCTCCTTGAGGAAGCCTCGCTGACGGCCCCAAGCTAACCTCAGAGCTCAACTTCCTTTTCCCACACCCCACCCCCCACATTCCCCACACTTCTTCAGCATAGCAATCTTCCCATTTCCTTGTCATTGTTGAGTTGCATGTCTGACATGTCAATCTAACTGGAACTGTTGGTTGGCAGAGAGTATCTCTTTTCTTTGGTTCATCAGGGCTTAATGGTGCTTGGCACATGACAGCTTCTCAATAACTGCTTGCTAAATATGTAAATAATGAAATAAACATGGCATATCTTCTATGTTTTTACTGTTTTCTATACATCAGCAGCTTTTTTTATCTTCAGAACCAAATTTGCTGAGGCATTTATTCTTTTAATTCTTTATGTAAAAGATATTAAGAATTCCTATATGATTAAAACATTTTTATCCAAAAAATGTCATAGGCTATGACAAATTGGACTGGTGTTTCCTAATGGTAAAACTAAAAGTCAAAAAATGTCTTGAGAATTATTGTTAGAAATGGTAAGAAATATAGGCCAGGCACGGTGGCGGATACCTAGAATCCCAGCACTTTGGGAGGTGGAAACGGAGCAGGTCAGAACTTCTGTGCTGATCCTTTGTACTGCCTACAAAGAAATAATTCTGGACCAACAATAAATACCAGATACATTAGTATAATATATTTAAAGTGCTGAAGTGAAATAACTGTCAAAATAGGCCGGGCACAGTGGCTCACACCTGTAATCCCAGCACTTTGAGAGGCTGAGATGGGTGGATCACTTGAGGTAGGAGTTCGAGACCAGCCTGGCCAACATAGCAAAACTCCCCCCTCTACTAAAAATACAAAAATTAGCCAGGCGTGGTGGCACGTGCCTGTAATCCCAGCTACTCAGGAGGCTGAGGCATGAGAATTGCTTGAACCCGGGAGGCGGAGGTTGCAGTGAACCAAGATTGCACCACTGCACTCCAGCCTGGGCTACAGAGTGAGACTCTGTCTCACCAAAAAAAAAAAAAAAAAATGATAAGAAATATAACATCACACATCCATGAGAAAAGGGTAAAGTTTCCCAGATTAAATTCCTAGGGGATCAGGGAGGAAGGATCAAGTTAAAAAAAACAAATAAACAAACCCCTTCAGTGAACCTGAAAGAAACAATAAGAACTGAAACTATTCAACAATCATTTTGTGAATGTGACTTCCAAATCCAAGTCTAAAAAACACTGGTGGAAATGTATTAGAGCTTCTTGATGTTCTCTTGTTTCAGATTAGATTGTCATTTTATTATGAACCTTTGTGTCTATAATACAAATTATTGTGCTAAATTTCTATTTAGCAAATTACCAGGGGTGGGGACCCAAAGCACTGTTTGAAGTTTGTTTTATCACCCATTTGCCTGCACAAACCCTCAGAGCCTACCTCCCTCTCACCAAACACCCTTCTGTTGCCTCCTACACTTCAGTGTTACTAGAACCCAAAAGAGTTAGCTGAGACTTGTCAGGGAGCATTCACCATTGGATTTTTTTTTTTTTCCTTTCTGTACATGCCTTGGCGAAATAAGGTCCTAATTAGGACTTGAATCACTGATTGTTTTTCAGATGGTGAAAAGGCCGATATATCTGCCAATGTCTATCCAGACATAAACATCATCACTGGAGCCCTTAAACTGTATTTCAGAGACTTACCCATCCCTGTCATCACATATGATACCTACTCCAAATTTATAGATGCAGCAAGTAAGTACTTCAAATTAACTTTTTATTTTTAAGAAATTTTTAAGTACAATGCTTTTGACCTTCAGAAAATTAAAACTCAGAACTGTTTAAATTATTGCATTTGTACCTGTCTTGTCAAGTGAGGGCACAACGGTAAATAGATGACCAGGCATAGTTCAACAGCTGACTTGAACCAGTTCTAAGAACTCTGTGGACTGACGTATGTGTCAGGCAGTTCTGTCTGCATCATTCCTTGTATGCTGGGAACCAACACAGTCAGGCCTATTCCGTGTTGAAAGCATGAATATTTCTGTCGCAGAAAAAAAAAAAAATCTTCAGTGAGGACTGACTAGATCATGGGGATCCAATCTTTTGTCTTCCCTGGGCCACATTGGAAGAAGAATAATTGTCTTGGGCCACACATAAAATATACTAACATTAATGATAGCTTTAATGATAATTTTAAATAATTTTTAAATAAATTATTTTAAAATCTTATAATGTTTTAAGGTTTACAAATTTGTCCTGGGCCATATTCAAAGCTGTCCTGGGCATGTGCGGCCCACAGGCTGCGGGCTGAACAAGCTTGGTCTAGATTAACTACTTTTATCTGTTAGGCAGAATTTCATTCCTAATCAGTTAAAGTCACAACCAAGTTTTGTCTACTGATGCTGTTCAAAATGAACAGAAGGCCAGAATATACTGTGTCAAGCAGTATACTAGAACGTCTCACCAGTGCCTTCTAGTTTAATTCCCTCATTTACCCCATGTGGCAAATCTTATAATCCCATTTTACAGAGAAGAAAAGCAAGGCTTGGAGAGCTGAGCTCATGCTTCCAGGAATGGGACATCAGGATTTGCCTTCCATCAGCCCAGGGTTGCTCATTCAGTGTTTGGCACTTGGGCCCACTGCTGTAGGAGAGAAAAGAGAGTGAAAAGGGGGCAGGTCTGGAGGAAGGGACTACACTTTGCCCAGGAAGAGGCAAAAGGGACCAAAGGGAGCTTCAGATGCTGAGACACATGACACAGAAGTCAAGCTCACTTTGAGGAAGTTTTTGCTTATTGTTGTTGTTTTTATTTAAAAAAAAAAAAAAACCTTTAAAGGTTGAAAAGTTTAGGTATGCTGTTAAATATAGTAATGAGATGCCTGATGGGGAGACACAAAGGCAGGCTGGGATCAGTGTGAGATGCACTTTTCAGATGAGCTGAGGCCCTGACCCCGGTAAGACTATTCCCTCCTTCCGGGGCCCTAGTGGTCCTGGCAAAGAAGGTTCTAGCATCCTCTACTCCAGGAGGAATAGCGGGAGGGTTTTCTTTGAGTAGCTGCCAGTACCTATCAGAGACCCAAAAGCCAGAAGCATGTACTCTTCCTCCCATTGTTAATGTGTCCAGTCTCCACTTCCTAACCTGGGCTGTGCACTGGGGTTAAGCATGCCAACACTATAGTGAGAAGTGCCATGAGTGCAGGCTGAGTTGGGTGGCTCATTGCCAATGTCCTTGCCTTGTAAAATGTATTAGGTTTGTAGAAGTCTGCCAGAGAAAGACTCATTAGACAACTTCAAGGGAATAGTACTGTATATGGTGCAGTTTAAATTAAAACTTGTGGGAGTGATATTTCTAGCAAATATACTGTTCAGAAGAAAGCAAAGCACAGTCTGCACATATGCTCCGTGACTGTATGCATTCTGCTGGCTTACGGATTCATGGAGGGCAAGGACAGTGTCCAGCCTCTGGCCACCCAGAGGACATTCAATAAGCATGTGGTGCTCAGCCTCAAACTCTTTCCTGAATGACACAGGACACCAACAAATTGATTAAGTGAAACAGTGCTTGGATTGCATCAATTTAATAGAATCGTTCCCCCATTTCTGGCTAAAACAAAAACTTCTTGTTACTTCTCTAAAAACTTGAATGCCACCCTCTGAACTAATACCCATCATGCATGAACTTCACAGAAATCTCCAATGCAGATGAGAGGCTGGAAGCCGTCCATGAAGTGCTGATGCTGCTGCCTCCTGCCCACTATGAAACCCTCCGGTACCTAATGATCCACCTCAAAAAGTAAGCTTATGCCTCATGCACAAAGCCTGCTCTGCCCCTAGAGCAATTAATGCATAAGGAAAAGTGGACGGCATTCCTCCCCAGCCCCCTGAGGGGACCGAGCCACCAGCCCCAGCCATAACTGCTGGAGCTTCACCGTGCCAGGAGCCACGCCAGGCACTTTCAGTGTATCATGCCTATGAAAGGGGCACCATTGCGGTGGCTCACGCCTGTAATCCCAGCACTTTGGGAGGCCGAGGCAGGCAGATCATGAGGTCAGGAGATCGAGACCATCCTGGCTAACACGGTGAAACCCTGTCTCTACTAAAAATACAAAAACTTAGCCGGGCATGGTGGCAGGCGCCTGTAGTCCCAGCTACCTAGGAGGCTGAGGCAGGAGAATGGCATGAACCCGGGAGGCAGAGCTGGCAGTGAGCCGAGATCATGCCACTGCACTCCAGCCTGGGTGACAGAGCGAGACTCCATGTCAAAAAAAAAAAAAAAGTTGGGGGGGGGCACCATTAGGGGCCTCGTGTCACTCGTGAGATTGCTGACACTTGGGGAGGTTACATAGCTGATTTGAAGAGGTGAAGCCAGGATCCCAGGCAGACTGATGCACAGCCTTTACCTACTCTGCCTCTGTGTCTGCCATCTTCATCTGACACAAGCCCTGTACTCTGTGTCCTGTTCGTCCCCCTGTTGCTTGCCCCTTTCCAGGCTCCTGAGCCTGCCTGCCTCCTGGGAGAGCACATTTCCAGCCTGATCTCTTATTTTTCTGGATGTGTGAGTTCTATATCATTAAGTAACAAACTTCTCCCAAAACTTAGTGGCTTAAAACAGTAAACATTTATTATCTCATAGTTTCCAAGGGTCAGGAATCCAGGTGTGAATCAGCTGGCTGCCTCCAGTTCAAGGTCTGTAATGAGGCTGCAGTCTTATCTGAAGGCTTGATGCACCTGTAATCCCAGCTACTTGGGAGGCTGAGACAGGAGAATTGCTTGAACCCAGGAGACAAAGGCTACAGTGAGCAAAGATTGCACCACTGCACTCCATCCTGGGCAACAGAATGAGACTCTGTCTCAAGAAAAAAAAAATTCACTCCTGAAGGCTTGATGGTGGTAGCATCCATCTCCAAGCCCACTCACATGGTTGTTGGCAGGATTCAGTTCCTTAAAGGCTGTTGGACTGAAGGCTTCACTCCCTCACCAACTGTTTGCTGGAGTCAACCCTCAGTTCCTTGCCATGTGCATTTCTCCATAGGCAGTTTAAATTAAAACTCGTGGGAGTGATATTTCTAGCAAATCTACTAGAAGCCAACTGGCTTCTCTCAGAACAAGAAAGCAAGAACACCCAATATGAAAGACAGTCTTTTTGTAACCTAATCTCAGAAGTGACATCCTATTGCTTTTGCCATGTTTTATCTGTTAGAAGCAAATCAAGTCCAGCCCATACTTTAGGGGAAGGGATGCAGGGTGTAAATTACAGGAGGCATATCACTGAGGTCCATTTCAGAGAGTACCTGCGGCACACAGAACTATCTGTGTGAGTGTGTGGGAGACAGAGATGGAGACATCTGGATGTTTATGGGACACTAGAACCTCTGGTGACACTACTCTCCCTAAACCTTGTCTCTCTCTCTCTCACTGCACATGTGTAATGAGGTTGATGAATTGGTGTTATAACATTGGAAGGATCAGGGCACATCTGTGTTCCTCTGTGTTTTTGAAAGACATTTGGCAGCAGCCCATTCTTTGACAAAATGAACCAAAAATTGTCTACATTGACCAGTTCACAGATCTACTTAGTAAGTGAAAAGAGGCAAACTGAGGACTGTATAAACAGTAGGTATTGAGGTTTTATTTTTCTACCTTTTAAGACATACAATATTGTTGCTCAGATTCAGGGTGACAGGTGATGGTAACATTTAGCTCAGAATATTCCCATTTTGATTAATTTGTTGAATTTAGGAGTACAAGTAATTTTTAGATAATTATGGTGTCACATCTGGCTTTCAGTCAGTTGTAAAATATTTATTGTGATCAATATCCAGTTACAATTTGGAAGGCAAAGTACCATTACCAGAAAAAATGCTGACACCTTTCAGCTGAACCTTAAATGCCAATAATACTGTATCTTTTTCATAGTGGGTTTGCTAGCCATCTTGTTCGGTCAGGCATAGTGCCTGACTTAAGAGGAAGCTGTGAGCACTTTGATGGTGAGAAATGTCCTCTTTCCAACCTTGCTCTTAGCTTTGTGGCATGGACATGACACAAACTGGGTTGACCTTAAAATAATACTCAATGGCTAATCCTAATGAGTTATAAGGAAATAGAAAGGGATGGCTTTCTATGCACAACCTAAACACATTTTAATTATATTTTGCTCTTTTTTGGAGAACCCACTCCCTTTTACATCTATTAGGAACATTCTGAAACTTAAATTTGTGAAAACATAACTCTGGGAGATTGTAATTTTATTCCATGAGGAAGATATTAAACCAACTTTGCAGTTTGAATTTTATTCTTAAAGGCTCTGCAGTTCTTATCTGGATGTCAAAATGATGATTCTTCATTTCAACTGCTGTAGACCTCATCCTGTGGGAACTAGAAATAATGTCCAACTGCCTTCCAGTTTGGCCACATTCCAGCCATTCCCCCACCCCATGATAACGGCCTGGTTCTTCCTAAATTCATGACAGCCCATTCTACACATAACCTTTCTCCTCTGGCACCAGTCCTCCCAGCAGACAGGGATCCTGCCCTTCCCTTCCCACTCTCCAGCATACAGACCAGCAGGAAGCCACAAGAGGAAAAAAAGCCTTCCGTATGAGGCCTGTGAAAGGACCATGGACCAGCCTCAGAATCTGCTGCCCCTACAAACCAGTATTCCTTAAATGATAGTTCCATATTGACTTAATAAGGAGGACTAATTTTCTAATTTAAAAAATTGTGTTCCTGCCAGATTCACATATGTAATTCATTTCCACTGGCAAAGGCAATGTCAACAATATAAAACAAAAAATCGGTCAATTACCCTTCAAAAATACCTTTCTGCCATTCTGATTCCCAATTTTTTCTTGCAATTTCCTGAACCAGAGATGTTCTTGGGACTTACATACATAATCAATACAGAAAATCAATCCTCAAGTCTCCATAACATCTCTGTTCTGTATGTTTGTTTTGCAGGGTTACTATGAATGAAAAAGACAATTTCATGAATGCAGAAAATCTGGGGATCGTGTTTGGGCCCACTCTGATGAGGCCCCCTGAGGACAGCACCCTTACCACCCTGCATGATATGCGGTACCAAAAGCTGATTGTGCAGATTTTAATAGAAAACGAAGACGTTTTATTCTAATCCATCAGGGAAATGAGTTGAATGGCCTAAGCCCCATCCAAGTTGACAAAGCTAAAGGAATAAAAACTTTTCTTACCACTTGATTTGTTTTCCAAACAAGTGCTAGAATTTGCTGGACTGCAGAGGATCGCTGAGTGGGGTACTGTGTCTCATAGACATGCGCCACCTCCACATGAGAACAAGGGTGAAGGTGACGGAAGCCCCCTCACCTTGGGTCTTTTGCTGTGCCTCCTATGTATGTCTGGTTTGCTGGAAGAGTGATTAATACATCTTTAATTTATTAAAAACAATGTAGACCTTTAAATTTCAGTCTTATTGGTAATAAAAGGGAACTTAACTCATAAAGGTACTTGATACAGTTATACATTTTCCACTTACAAAAAGAAGACAATTCTGTTCAATGTTAAATGAAACCTATATCATAAAACATATTTTTATTTTAGCCACAAGAATGTTATTTTTAGCAAATAGAACTCAATGCAGTGCATTGGTTATTACCCTGTGTACCTTGTCCCTCATTTTGCTGTGACACCCTGAAAAAGCTGACCACAAATGCAGTATTATCTCGACATACCTCTGTCCTCCTCAGTGCTTTTCAATGAAATTTCACCTGCCCTTTGTGTTCCTGCTTTTGACAGTTTTTGCTCTTAAGCACTGGCATTCTTCTATTGTATGGTATATATTTATAGCAATTGTAGGATGCTCTGAAATGTCCACCAATTTTCTTTTCATACAAATTTTGTGAATTCCCAAAGTATGCTTTGGAATTGGTCATAGTCTTTTCGTATCATGAATGTGTATCCCAGAAGATACAGAATGCGGTCATTTTACCTGAAATTATTTGAGAACACTGGATGTATCTGGTCTGTGTAAAAAGTTAGCACTTTCCCTCTTTTCTTCCTGGCCAAGCCCTCTGAATTCATCTGTTAATATCAAATTGTATTTTTGCCACATTTCTGTATTGGTGAAAAGCGAATCTGCAGAATTGTCAATGTTTTTCATTTTTGTTCTAGAAACCTATTTTTTAAAGTGAGAATAAGGTTGGTTTTTACCAAATATTTGTTCCTCCTTGACAAAAGTAGCTCTGTGTGGATAATTCAATATGATTTTATTACTATAGTTCCATTCTCTTGGTTATATTTATCTTAGCATGAGCCTTTCACACCAAGATTTCTATATTTTGTAACATAGGTGAAATATTTAAAACATCAAAAACTGTAAATCTAGATTTTTAAAAAATCCAACCACAATGTCTTTTCCTTTGATTGAGATGATTTGTGTAAACTCACCAATCTTGCTTTGGAGTGAGCAGAAGAGAATGACTGTGTTACGTGGAGCATCACCGTGTGACTGTTGACCTGAACAGTCCCAAGGGCTATGCAGATGGACTCCATTGGCACACAGAGGTCAGAATGGTTTGACCTCTTCCCTGCTATTATCCCTCCTCCCAACTGTACAGCTTTGTCTGTTGTAGTTTATGTACTTCTTGATACTGTCAAAAAATTATCTGGAAATGGTTTTATTTTGTGAAGTGAACAATACTTTGTAATTTATGATAGTGTAAATGGAAGGCAAAGCATCACATGTATTAAATTCTTCTGTCTATTATTCTGGAGTATGTGCAAGAAGGTGGTTTGGAGGGGTGGGGTGGTGGATCGTCAAAACATTGTTTCCAGATAGTTGTTGGCAACAGATTTTCAGTCATCACTGAAACACAATGAGAAAACAGCATCCCATTGAGTCCCCACTCCTTCTGCAAGCTTCCTTCTAGAGAGCCTGCTTCAAGATTAAGGCTCTGAGGCTCCACATTCACTTTCTATAAGCCCCACTGCATGGATGCATCGTCATACAGAGGTGAACCGTTTAGGGCAAATCACCCTAGGCCACTTGGAGGGTAGCAGAACAAGAATTTTAAAGTCACAAAGCCCTGAGCTTGATCCCAGATCTGTCCATTTAGTACTACCTGCATATAACCGTGGGTAATTTGCGGCTCTGAAAAACTGAGGATGATATTCTGATTGTGACATCTTAAATGAAATTTATGTTCTAGGGTAATTAGTAATAGTTATTTCTCATTATTACCATTTTAGAAGGGGAAAGGATATAACATGGAAGCAGGGATGGAAGAAGCATAAGCAAAGGATTTGTCACAGGTTCAATCCAAGTCCAAATAGCACTAAAGGATATAACAGGGCTCCATAATGGGTAATGAGGTTCGCTTGACTCCTTTTCTCAAATGTGATTTCAACACTTGATCCCCTCTTCCTTTAGTCTGAAGCCAGCTCACCCACACCTGTCTTCCCCACCATCTGGCAGCCTGACATGGCTCCCCTTACCTGGCTTGAAATTCCTGCTATTGGAATAACTCTGGTAGTTAGACCATCACGAAGGCAGCACTGTTTCCAGAAACCCACTGTTAAATTGTCAACAATTAAGTTGTGGGAAGTGGAACAGGAGCAGTGTTGGTGGGAGAATGCAGTGGTAAAGATGGGAGGAGACCCCTTTTTCTTTCTTCCATTGCCATAAATGGGCATTCCCGATGACCTGATCTCCACAGCTCGGAGGGGCTGCTGCAGATGTCAAGGATAACAGCCTAGAAGGGAAGAGAGAGGAAGAGAGAAGGTTAAGGGAAGGACAGTGAAGAAAGCATCAGAAAGAAACATACCATATAGATGAAGGATTGCCTGGGCTGTCCTGGCTCCTATGAAAACCCAACTCAGCTTATACATTCCTAAGTTTATCAATCTCGTGTATAATCAGTCTTTCATTTTAAAAATGTAACATTAACTTTTAACCAGTATTTATCAAACATTTATTAATGAGCCAGACACTGAATATTTGGAGGCGAGGAAAAGGCTTATCGCACTGGAAGAATTAAACAATAAAGTTAGTCCGGCTAGAGAGAGAAAACTGATCATGTTAAAGGTTTTGGACTCCAAGGGGAATGGGTACTACATATTTGTCTCCAGGCAGAGAACGTAGGAGGTGCTAGCCATAAGGGCCATTTCCAAGGTCGGTGCTGTCTTTCTCTCTACTCTACCATCCTAAGCTTATTGTTATTTCCCCTTGGGTTTTGGCTCACATAGTTATAAGGCGGCTACAAAGACCACCAAGTCAATGCCTTTCTCTTCTTGTGCGTCCCATTAAGAGGAAAACTTTCCTAGGAGTCCCATGTATGGTAGACAGCGACACCTGACAGCAATTACTTAAGCATACCCTGAGAATGATGCTGTGTGGCAAACACACCTGAATGTGTATTTGGACTTCCGAGGAACTGGGAGTGGCAAACCTGGAGATTACTTTCTCATCTATGAGGAATATCTGAGCCCCCGCCCGGTCCTATGGATCAAGACCCTTTGAGTTCAATGAAGGTTGCCAGCTGGAGGTTGTTAGGGGAAGGGTGCTAAGTGAAAATGCTCTATAAACTGCATGCTTTTTACAAGCGGCAGCGGTTCTCTGGCCCAGCCTACCACCGCTAGAACATGTGGTCCTCCTGTCCAGCCTGCTGCCACTGGACCGCTCTGTATATAAGTTTCCTACTAAAAACACTCTGTCTTGTTTACTGGCTCTGGGTCTTTGCTTTGGCCTCTTGAACCTGGTGCCATCCCTACTGAAGTTAATAGGGGTCCTGAATGACACTCCCCAACATACAATCCCTTATATTGGCCAGAATTGCATTGCATGCATGTGACTAAACCAGTCACTGGCAAGGGGAATGAGATCACCAGGATTAGTTTAGAACAGTGGTTCACAACGTGAGATCCCTTGATCAGCAACAGCATGAACTGGGACTTGTTAAAAAGGCAAATTCTCTTGCCTGCCTCACTGAATCCAGGGGAAGGATTCTGCGATCTTTTTCTTTTTTCTTTCTTTTTTTTTTTTTTTTAACAAGTCCTTCAGGTAATTCTATTGATTGAGCAATCAGGACTTACACCTGACCTGGGGTTGGATCCA
Source organism: Mandrillus leucophaeus (assembly GCF_000951045.1). Classification (NCBI taxonomy): domain Eukaryota; kingdom Metazoa; phylum Chordata; class Mammalia; order Primates; family Cercopithecidae; genus Mandrillus; species Mandrillus leucophaeus. Next base: position 3,304,060 of record NW_012101209.1, on the reverse strand, counting down.
ACTTACTCAAGATGTTTGGATACCTGAAACGAACCAGGATTCATTAGCAAAGAAAGGGGCTTTGCAGCACTGTGAAGGTTGTTCAAATTCTCAGAAGTGGTAGAGAACTTTCCCCACCCATACACTCCTCCCTTCATAACCAAGATCTCCATGGGTCCCACTCCTATAACCATATTATCAACTCCATCTCTAATGTAACACTGTCTAAACTATAAGCTTCATGAGGACTGGAATCCCATCTGCTTTGCTCACCATCCTATCCAACCTTTACCCAGCACTGTGCTAGCACACAGTAGCCAACCCCAAACTTTTATAAATTAATGGCTTGTTCCTTCTACAAATACTGCACTCAAATGTCCCATTTTTATGTGGTAGTGGAGGGGAATAATTCGAGAAGCAGATTCTGAAAATGCACACTAACTCTTGTCCGTCATTTGGAGCTGTGGCTAACATCTGAACTCTTCGGTTATTGAAGCTTTCTCCTTGAACAGGGGCTTTTCCTTAGGAAACAGACCTCTTTAGCTCACTCTTCAGCATGTTCTTTCTCCTTTTCCCCAGAAGGAATGATTAAGCTTCAAAATAACTCAGTTTGAAGAATCTGAAGATCTAAGTCACTAGTTCAATTGCAGGTTACACAGATAATGGTAGATTTGGCTAGAATCTAGTGCAATGTAGACACGAGGAGGTCTGGTGCTGGGTTCAGACAGCCTCCTGTTAAATCGTAGCTCCATCTCTTTCTAATAGTGTGACTTATGGAAAGTTAATTTACTTTTTAAGTCTCAGTTTTCTTGTCATTAAAATGAACTAATACCAGTTCCTATTTCATGGAGGCTTAAGGTACTCTGTGGACAACACTCAGCATATTTGGAGAACAAAGTAGGTAAGCAAATGCTTTTCTAAAATACACAACAGCTTGGGGAAATGTTTGAGAATGCTTAACCATTAGTATCCCTTCTTCACAGTGATAAGGCACCATCACTTATGGCTGTCTAGCAAATGAGAGAGTTTCAAGAATGGTAACTATTACTACCCAATGAACTTTGGAAGTGAAGCCACACCTGTCCCATGCAGAGTGATATGGTGGAAAGAGTTGAGACGTTAACCACAGCTCCAAACGATGGACAACAGTTACTGTGCAGAAAGTACATGCTGAAGGGTGAGTTAAGGAGGCCTAGTTCCAAATGTTAATAGCCTTGATCTGTGACTGAGCCAGGTCTTGTGGCTCTAAATCCAGTGTTCCTGTGGATGCATATCAAGTGTTCCTGTGGAGCACTGGATTTAGAGCCACAAGACCTCGCTCAGTCACAGATCAAGACACTGGATTTAGAGACACAAGACCTGGCTCAGTCACAGATCAAGGCCCCACTCACCAACCTCACAAGTCTATCACTGAGGCCAGATGACACGCAGCAGGTATGGAGGCTCCTTCACACACCCTCACACCCCTCGGTACAACCTGTCCCTCATCCTCTGCTCAGGCTCCTCTGCCCAAACATACAAGTCCCTGATGCATCCTCCAAGGCTGCTGCTCACCCTACTTTCTCCCTAGCCAATCACATTCACTCTGGCTTTGAATGCTATCTGTCAACAAATCCAAATTATCCTTAAGATTCAGTTTGCTACCTAATGCCCTGTAACAAATCCCTTCTGCTTAAACCAGCTAGCATGTGATCTATTGCTCATGGCCAAGGTCCCTGATGAACATGCCAATCACTCTGCCATTCAGCTCTTTAAAATCTTCACATCTGTCATACTTGCATGGCATTAAAACAATTTTAAAAATCAGAATAAAGGACTTGCCTATTTATTCTTCCTCATTCCTTGGCACTTTTTATATTCTTATTGTGTATGTTCAATCTATGCTATGTTTTATAGAAATGATATCATACTCTATATTAACATTCTACAACTTTTTAATTCTCCCTATGTTTTTGAAATGTGTCCATGTTGACACTCATAGACCTACTTCATTCATTTTAGCTGTTCTAAAATATTTTACTAAGTAATTTATCCCTCTGCTACTAGTAGGTATTCAGTTTCCTTCTTTTCTATTGAAAACCGCATTTCCATGAATGTTTTTGTTAAAGTCTGCATGTGCCAGATTGGAATTGCTAGACTGTGAGGGATGCATATCAAGAGCTTTGCTAGATGCTCCCCAAAGTGACTGTGCCAATTTATACTCTCTCTCATCAGCAGTGTTTGAGAGTTCCTGTATCTTTGTATCCTTATGAACACTTGGCATTACCCGACTTAAATATTTTGCTACTCTGTTGGTATAAAATGACATCTTTTGGTTTTAATTTGCATTTCTTTGCTTACCACTGAAGTTGAGCATCTTTTCTGGTTTAATGGCCACTTAATTCTCTCTTCTATGAACTGGCCATTCATAACTTTTACCATTTCTCTATTGAGTTTTTTCTCTACGTCTACTGATTTGTTGGAGTTCTTTATAAATTCCAAGCTGTTTCTTGATCAATCATGTGCATCATATATATCTTCTCCCAATATAAAAGATCAATTGTTTTTTATAGTTTATGCTTTATGTTTCTTATCCTGACCCTTAAATCATAAAGGTATTTTTTATATTTTTTGTAAAAATATTCAAATTATGCTTTTCGCATTGATGTCTGAAATTTTAGTGCAAGGTACGAATCTATTTTTTTCCATGTGAATACCAACCTATCTTAGTGCAGTTCTGTTCAATAAATTATCTTAGTGCAATTTATTGAACAGAGCTGTGCTATCCAATACTGTAACTACTAGTCACATGTAAGCTTTTGAGCACTTGAAATGTGACTCGTCCAAATCCAGATGTACTGTGTGTATAATACATGCTGGATTTCTTTCTTTCTTTTTTTTTGGGGGGGGGGACAGAGTTGTGGCTCATGCCTGTAATCCCAACACTTTGGAAGGCCAAGGCAGGTGGATCACCTGAGGTCGGGAGTTTGAGACCAGCCTGACCAACATGAGAAATTCTGTCTCTACTAAAAATACAAAATTAGCTAGATGTGGTGCCATATGCCTGTAATCCCAGCTACTCAGGAGGCTGAGGCAGGAGAATCACTTGAACCCGGGAGGTGAAGGTTGTGGTGAGCCGAGATCGTGCCATTGCACTCCAGCCTGGGCAACAAGAGGAATACATGCTGAGACTTGGTACAGAATATGTCAATAATTTAATACTGATTACAAGTTTAAATAATATTCTGGATATTTGGTGTTAAAATATATTATTAAAATTTATTTCACCTGTTTCTTTTTACTTTTTGAAATGTGGCTACTGGAAAATTTTAAGTTACAAATGTGTAGAAATACAAATACATTGTATTTCTATTGCACAGCTCTGGAATAGACCATCCTTTCTCCCAGAGGGAGAGGGGTCTCCCAATTTGTCATAATGGAATTTCTTTAATTGCACAGGTCTGTTTCTGGACTCTCTTTTCTGATCTGTTAGTCATTTTATCTAGCTCTGTACCAACGCCACACTGTCTTTTAATTTGTATTACTTTATAATAAGTATTAAGATCTTACTCCCATTCTTGTTCCTCTTCTTCAAAACTGTCTTCGTTCTTATGTTTCACTCTCACATATGAATTCTAGGACCACCTAGTCTAGTCTTTCCTATCATCACATCTGAACAAAACCTACTAGGATTTTGATAAGAATGGCATTTGATTTCTATTTTTAGAAAGAATAGACATCTCCCTTCACAAATATAATACAGCTCTCCTTTAATTTGGGTATTTGTGCCCTACAGTAAGGTTTTTATAATTTTCTACACAAAGTGTATGCCCATATTTTATAATATTTATTCCTAGATACTTTATAGTTTCTGTTGCTATTGTGAATAGATTGTTTCTCATATACTTTATAATGGGTTATTACAAATATTAGGAACACTGCTTATTTATTTAAGTCTTATCTCTCAAGCTTGCTGAACTCTATTAGTTCTAAATAATCTTCTTGGGCTTTTTGTATAATCATATCGCCTGCAAATATGGACAACTTTGTCCCTTTCCAATTCTCATCCTTGTTAAATATTTTATCTTTTTAACTGACCCATACTAATTGTACATATTTATGGGGTACATCGTGATGTTTCAATACATACAAAATATAGCAATCAACAGACCCACAGCTAGTATCACACTGAATGGGGAAAAACTAAAAGCCTTTCCTCTAAGATCTGGAACACAACAAGGATGCTCACTGTCACCACTGTTATTCAACACAGTACTAGAAGTCCTAGCTAGAGCAATCAAACGAGAAGGAAATAAAGGGCATCCAAATTGAAAAGGAAGATGTCAAATTATCTTTATTTGTTGATGACATGATCTTATATTTGGAAAAACCTAAAGACTCCACAAGAAATCTATTAGAACTGATAAATCCAGTAAAGTTGACAATAGCTAATATTTGGAAGCAAACTAATTGCCCATCAACAGATGAATTGATAAAGAAAATGTGGTACATGCACACAGTGGAATATTATTCAGCCATAAAAAAGAATGAGATCCAGTCATTTGCAACAACATGGATGGAACTGAAGATCATCGTTTTAAGTAAAATAAGCCAGGGACAGAAAGACAAACCACATGTTCTCACTTTTTTGTGGGATCTAAAAATCAAATCAATGGAACTCATGGACACAGAGAGTAGAAGGATGGTTACCAGAAGCTGGGAAGGGTACTGGGGGACTGGAAGGGTAGGGATAGTTAATAGGTACCAAAAAAAGAAAGAATGAATAAGACCTGCTATTGGATAGCACAATAGCATGATTATAGTCAATAACTTAATTGTATATTTTTAAATAACTTAAAAGAATGTAATTGGATTGTCTGTAACTCAAAGGATAAATACCTGAGGGGATGGATACCCCATTCTCTATGATGTGCTTATTTCACATTGCATGCCTGTATCAAAGTATCTCTTTGCTGTTGAGATATTAGGGTTTCTTATATATTTTGGATATTAATCCCCTGTTGGATGGTTTACAAATATTTTCCCCCACTTTGTAGGTTGTCTTACACTCTATTGACTGTTTCCTTTGCTGTACAGAAGCTTTTTAATGGACATAATCCCATTTGTTTTTGTTGCCTGTGCTTTTGATGTCTTACTCATAAAATATTTCCCAGAACAATATCCTGAATCATTTCCCCATGTTTTCTTCTAGTAGTTTTATAGTTTTGGATCTTACATTTAGGTCTTTAATTTAGTTTGAGTTAATTTTGTATATGGCAAGAGGTGGGGGATCTAGCTTCATTCATCTGTATATGGATATCCAGTTTTACCAGCACCATTTATTGGAGATACTACTCTTCCCTCAAGGAATGTTCTTGGCACCTTTGCCAAAAAATCAGTTTGCTATAGATATGTGCATTAATCTCTGGGTTCTGTATTCTGTTCTGTTGGTCTATGTGTCTTTTATGCCAGCACCATGCTATTTTGATTACTATAGCTTTGTAGTATATTTTTAAGTCCGGTAGTGTGATGCCACCAGCTTTGTTCTTTTTGTTCAGAATTACTTTAGCTATTCCCCAAATAAAAGATCTAGACTAACTGAATGGATTAAAAAACAAGACCCAAATATATGCTACCTATAAGAAATATACCTGTAAAGACACACATAGACTGAAAGTGAAGGGATGGGAAAATATATTATACACAAACAGAAACCAAAAGCAAGCAGGAGTAGCTATACTTAGACAAAATAGACTTTAAGCCAAAAGCTATTAAAAAAGCAAAAATGGACATTATATAATAATAAAGGGATCGATTCAGCAAGAAATATAACAATTGAAAGTATATATACACCCAATACTGGAGCACCCATGTATATAAAGCAAATATTATTACATCTAAAAGGAGAGAAAGACCCCAATATAATAATAGTTGGGGACTTCAACACCCCACTCTCAGCATTGGACAGATAAGCTAGGCAGAAAATTGGCAAAGAAACATCAGAATTAAACTACACCACAGAACAAATGGACCTAAGAACATTTCATCCAACAGCTGCAGAATACACATTCCTTTTATCAGCACATGAAACATTCTGTAGGACTGACCATATGTTAGGACACAAAAGAAGTCTCAATAAATTTTTAAAAGTTGAAATCATATCAAATATCTGATGACAACAGAATAAAATTAGAAATCACTAACAAGAGAAACATTTGAAACTATACAAATAAGTGAAAATTACACATGCTCCTGAGCAACCAATGGGTTAAGAAATTGGGAAGGAAATTTTAAAATGTCTTGAAACAAATAGAAATACAATATACCAAAACCTATGGTACACAGCAAAAGCAGTATTAAGAGGCAAGTTTATAGCAATAAATAACTACATCAAAAAAGTAGAAAGACTTCAAATAAATAATCTAATTACACATCTCAAGGAACTAGAAAACAAGAACAAAGCAAACCCAAAATTAGTAGAAGAACTAATAATGATCAGAGGAGAAATAAATGGCACTGAGACTAAAAAAATGCAAAAGATCAATGAAACAAAAAGTTGATTTCCTAAAAAGATAAATGAAATCAACAAACTATTAGCTAGACTGACAAAGAAAAAAGAGAGAAGACACAAATAAATGAATCAGAGATGAAAAAGAAGATGTCACAATGGATGCCACAGAAATACAAAGCATCATTGCAGATGATTATGAACAACTATATACCAATAAATTTGAAAAGCTAGAAGAATTGGAAAAAATCCTAGACAATACAACCTACAAAGAGTGAACCAAGAAGAAAGAGAAAACCTGAACAGACCAATAGCAAGTAATGAGATTGAATCAGTAATAAAAAGTGACTCAACAAATAAAAGCCCAGGACCACATGACTTCACTGCTGAATTCTACCAAGATGTTTAAAAAGAATAAAAAATCTTCTCAAACTGTTCCAAAAAAGTTGAAGAGGAGGGAAGTCTCCCTAACTCATTCTATAAGACCAGCATAACCATGATAACAAAACCAGACAAGGACACAGCAAAAAATTTATAGGCCAATATCCCTGGTGAGCATAGATGCAAAAATCTTCAATGAAATACTAGCAAACAGAATCCAACAACACATCAAAAAGATAATACATCATGATCAAGTGGGATTTATCCTAGGGATGCAAGGATGGTTCAACATACACAAATTAATAAATATGTTACATCACATCAACAGAAAAGACAAAAACCATATGATCATCTCAATAAATGCAGAAAAAGCATCTGATAAAATTCAACATTCCTTCACGATGAAAACTCTCAATAAAAAGGAAGTACTTCAACACAATAAAGGTCATAGATGACAGATTTATAGCTAACAACATACTCAGTTCTCTAAGACCTGGAACAAGACAAGATGCCCACTCTCACCACTCTTATTCAATACAGTACTGGCAGTCCTACCCAGAGCCATGGGCAAGAGAAAGAAAAGGCACACGAACTGGAGTGGTGGAAGTCAAAATGTCTCTGTGGATGACATGATCTTGTACACTGAAAAACCTAAACACTCTACCAAAAATCTCTTAGATCTGACAAGTAAATTCAGTAATGTTGCAGGATACAAATTAACTTACAAAAATCAGTAGCCTTTCCATACACAAAAGACAAACTAGCTAAAAAAGAAATTAAGAAGAAAATTCCAGTTACGATAGTTACAAAAAAGTAAAATACATAGAAATAAATTTAACCAAGAAGGGAGAAGACCTCTACAAGGAAAGATACAAAACACTGATGAAATAAATCCAAGAGGATACAAACAAATGGAAATACATCTCATGCTCATGAATCAGAATAATTAATATTGTTAAAATGACCACACTGCCCAAAGCAATCTACAGAATGTATGCATTCCCTATCAGAATATCAGTGACATTCTTCAAAGAAATTTAAAAAAAATCCTAAAATTCATATGGAACCAATTCTTATAATTTTTATTTCTTCTCTTCTTAATATAGTGGCTAGGACCACTAGAGATGAAAGCAGTCATCCTTACCTTGTTTCTGACTTTAATGAGACTATAGCTAAAGTTTCACCATTAAATGTGATGTTTGTTGTAATTTCTACACTAATGATTCTCAAACTTGGTGTATATCAGAATCACTTCAAGAACTAAAAAGAACACAGATGCCAAGTTTGTTTAAAAAAGAAAGGGCCTGGACCTTTGTATTTTTACCAAGCTTCTTAGGTGATTCTGTTACCCATCAAAGAAAGTTCCCTTGTAGTTCTAAAGAAATAATCTTTTTAAAAAAGCACACATGGGTGGTGTTTTATTAAATGCTTTTTTTCTGAAACCTCTGAAGATGATCTTTAGGTCCTATTTTCTCTTTTACCCTGTTAAGCTGGTATGTTACATAAACAGATTTCTTAATGTTAAGCCACCATTGTGCTCCCAGGAAATTTTTAACCTGGTCATATGTAATATGTTTTTTTTTAATATGGTGCTTTAATATAATATCTAGTGTGTTCTTCCTTTATTTCCCTTCCTATCTTCCTTTCTTTCATTTTTTAGAATTTACATCAAGTTTCAAACGTGAAAGCGGCTTATAACTGTCTTTGAATAGCACCTATTACATTTTTTGTCTCATAAGAGGAGTCGCGTAGCTTTCTCTATTATTGTTCTTTTCTCTGAAAGAGCTTGAATAAAATTGGTAAATTAGTATTAGGTTCAGCTGGAAATGGCAGAAAACCCCAAATTGCAATAAACAAAATGGAAGTTGACGTCTCGCTCATATCAAATCCAGGTGGGTGGTGTTGGTCTGACATGGCAGCTGCATACTCATCAGAGACACAGGCTCCTTCTGTCTGCTTGTTTGTTGCCATGGAGATCTCCCACCTGTGGTTCCCTCACACAGCACTGCCTTCTCCTACAGGCTTCATGAAACTGTCTTCACAACCCTGGCTTCCAAAAAACATGACCCTTGCCCACCAACCCCAACATCTTTCTCTGCTAGAATTGCTGGACCTAGATTGGGTCCCTTTCACATCTAAGCAATCACCAGATTCCACTCGGCCCACAGTAATGAATACATCTCTACCACACCATTGGTAAAGGGCAGCTCACTCCACTGCAGCCTCTCTGCTCAACCTATTAGCCATTGGGTAGCCCTTTACCTTTAACCCTCTGGGCATGAGTCAGGTATCTCTGACTCCTTCCCTTCTCTTGCACACTATATGCAGAGCATCAGCAAAGCTTATTGGCTTTACTTCAGAATATCTTCACAAACTTACCACTTGCCCCATCTCCACTGCCACTACTCTGGTCCAAGTCACCACTGTCTCTCACTGGACATCTGTAACAGCCTCCTAACTCAGCTTCTTGCTTCTGCCCTTGCCTCTCTCCAACCCCACATCCTAACCCTAAGAGTCTATCCCAGCACAGTGAGTAGAGGGATCCTGTTAAAAGCTATTGTAAATGTCACCGCTATGCCTAAAACCCTCCACTGGTTTCCCATCTTACTCAGAATAAAAGTCAATGTCTTTACAGTGGATGCCCCAGGCCTATGTACGTGACTTCTTTAGATCTCCATAAATTCCCCCCACCTCCTCTCATACTATTATGGCCTTGGCTCACTGTATTTCAGACTTGGTCAGGCCCTTCTGCTGTTCCTTCAACATGCGAGGCACATTCGAGTCCTAGGGGATTTGGCCATTGCTCTTCCTTCTGCCTGGAACACTCTTTCACCATTTATCTGAGTGGCTACTTCTCTTTCCCTCTTTAGGTCTTTGGAACTAAAGCTTGGACACACAGCAACATGCATCACCCACTGCAGGCTAGAACTCACAGCGAGAGGGATCAGCAAAAACAGGGTCTCCTTCTCTGCATACCCAGTAGAGATGCATCCTAAGCAGAGGCCCAGATGGATACACCATTGGAGTTGGCTGCAGGACATGGAACTCCCCTGGGTCGCTCTCCTTTTTATAAGGCAAAGATGAGAGTGGCTTTGCAGGAGAGAAATAAAAATTTTAGACCCAGGTGCCAAGTATTCCAAGCTTGGGTGCCACATGCTTAAGGAAAGTTCTATAAAATGCCAGCCTGCCAAGCACTTGGAATTCTTAGAGGCTCCTGATCCAGTGAGAAGCTGAGTCTAAGCACAGTCCCTCCCAGTATGAGAGAGGGAGCCCTGGAGTCATCACTAGACAATTCTGTTTATTCCACTGGGGGTTGTCTGTTATTTTTTTTTAATTTCTTCTTTTGAAATAATTCAAATTTGGAAAAATAGTCCAGAGTAACCTTCACCCTGCTTCCCCAGTGGTGACATTTTGCATAATTATAGTACATTATCAACACCAGGAAACTGACCAGTTCACAAGACTATAGACCTTACTCAGTTTTCACAAGGCCTTAAACCTATACCCACGTGTTTGTGTGTGTGTGTGTGTAGTTTTATGCAATTTCATCTAATGTATAGATTTATTCATCCACCACCACAATCAAGATATAATCTGTCCAGGCATTCTGGCTCACACCTCCAATCTCAGTGCTTTAGGAGGAGACGAAGGCAGGAGGATCACTTGAGCCCAGGAGTTAGAGACCAGCCTGGGCAACAGCAAGACCTCATCTCTAAAACAAAACGAAAAAAAGTCAGACATGGTAGTGCATACCTGTAGTCCCAGCTACTCAGGGGGCTGAGGTGGGAGGATCACCTGAGTCCAGGAGTTTGATGATGCAGTGAGCTATGATTGCACCACCGCACTCTAGCCTCAATGTGGCATTGATTATCACAGGTGAGTGGATCGCTGGGGTCATGAGCCATGATCCAAGAAGCATGGGGTCACCAAAGGTCAGCCTTAGGGCCATGAGCGTTTCCTCATGGAGCCAACCTAAATCTCGACCAGAGATGAGTTTTCTAGGAGGATGCTCCTAGGAAATCTGGATCTTATGCATCTAAAATCTATCACCACAACAGCACTCCTTCCTGCTCCCTCTTTGTATTCATATCTACCCACTACTGTGCTCCCCATCCCTGTCCCCTAGCAACCACTAACATCTGTTCTCCAGATCTACAACTTTGTCATTTTGAGAATGTTATATAAACAGATTCAAACACTATGAAACCTCTTGAGATTGGCTCTTTTTCACTCAGCATCATTTTCTGGAGATTCAGTCAAGCTGTGGCTTGCATCTGGAGTTTTTTTCCTTTTTTATTGCTCAGACGTACTTCCCAGGATGGCAATACTACAGTTTGTTTTGTCATCCCTTCCCTGAGTGACATCTGGATTGTTTCCAGTTTGGGGATATAATGAATAAAGGGACTATGAACATTCATGTACAGGTTTGTGTGTGCATCTCTGTATCAGTCTGTTCTCATACTGCTATAAAGAAATACCTGAGATTGGGTAATTTATAAAGAAAAAAGGTTTAATTGGCTCACAGTTCCACAAGCTGTACAGAAAGCACGGCTGGGGAAGGCCTCAGGAAACTTACAATCATGGCAGAAGGCAAAGGGGAAACAGGCACGTCTTACTCAGCCAGGGGAGGAGGTGGAGAAAGGTGGAAAGGTGCTACACACTTTTAAAAAGCCAGATCTTTTCCTTCTCTGTTCCAAGATGTCTGAATAGGAACAGCTCTGGACTGCAGCTCCCGACTGCAGCTTCCAGCGTGATCAACACAGAAGACGGTGATTTCTGCATTTCCAACAGAGGCAACTGGTTCTCATTGGGACTGGTTGGACAGTGGGTGCAGCCCACGAAAGGCGAGCCAAAGCAGGGCGGGGCATCACCTCACCCGGGAAACGCAAGGGGTCGGGGGATTTCCCTCTCCTAGCCAAGGGAAGCTGTGACAGACTGTACCTGGAAAATTGGGACACTCCTGCCCAAATACTGCACTTTTCCAACGGTCTTAGCAAATGGCACACCAGGAGATAATATCCTGCGCCTGGCTTGGCAGTTCCCACACCCATGGAGCCTTGCTCACTGCTAGCACAGCAGTCTGAGATCAACGTGCCAGGCAGCACCCTGGCAGGGGGACGGGCATCCACCATTGCTGAGGCTTGAGGAGGTAAACAAAGCAACTGGGGAAGCTCCACCTGGGCGGAGCCCACTGCAGCTCTGCAAGGCCTGCTGCCTCTATAGACCCAACCTCTAGCGGCAGGGCATAGCTGAACAAAAGGCAGCAGAAACTTCTACAGACTTAAACGTCTCTGTCTGACAGCTCTGAAGAGAGCAGTGGTTCTCCCAGCATGGCATTTGAGCAGACCTGCAGCTGAGGGACCTGACTCTTAGAAAGAAAACTAACAAACAGAAAGGAATAGCATCAACATCAACAAAAAGGACATCTACACCAAAACCCCATCTGTAGGTCACCAGCATCAAAGACCAAAGGTAGATAAAACCACCAAGATGGGAGAAACCACAGCAGAAAAGCTGAAAATTCTAAAAACCAGAGTGCCTCTTCTCCTCCAAAGGATCTCAGCTCCTCACCAGCAATGGAACAAAGCTGGACGGAGAGTGACTTTGATGAGCTGACAGAAGTAGGCTTCAGAAGGTCGGTAATAACAAACTTCTCTGAGCTAAAGAAGGATGTTCGAACCCATCGCAAGGAAGCTAAAAACCTTGAAAAAAGATTAGACAAATGGCTACCTAGAATAAACACTGTAGAGAAGACCTTAAATGACCTGATGGAGCTGAAAACCATGGCACAAGAACTACATGACACATGCAGAAAAGCTTCATCGCCTATTCCATCAAGTGGAAGAAAGGGTATCAATGACTGAAGATCAAATTAATGAAATAAAGCAAGAGGAGAAGTTTAGAGCAAACAGAGTAAAAAGAAACGAACAAAGCCTCCAAGAAATATGGGACTAGGTGAAAAGACCAAATCTATGTTTGATTGGTGTACCTGAAAGTGATAGGGAGAATGGAGCCAAGTTGGAAAATACTCTTCAGGATATTATCCAGGAGAACTTCCCCAACCTAGCAAGGCAGGCCAACATTCAAACTCAGAAAATACAGAGAACACCACAAAGATATGCCTCGAGAAGAGCAACCTCAATACACATAATCATCAGATTCACCAAGGTTGAAATGAAGGAAAACATGTTAAGGGTAGTCAGAAAGAAAGGTCTCATTACCCACAAAGAGAAGCCCATCAGACTAACAGCAGATTTCTCGGCAGAAATTCTACAAGCCAGAAGAGAGTGGGGGCCAATATTCAACATTCTTAAAGAAAAGAATTTTCAACCCAGAATTTCATATCCAGGCAAACTAAGTTTCATTAGTGAAGGAGAAATAAAATCCTTTACAGACAAGCAAATGCTGAGAGATATTGTCACCACTAGGCCTGCCTTACAAGAGCTCCTGAAGGAAGCACTAAACATGGAAAGTAACAATCAGTACCAGCCACTGCAAAAACATGCCACATTGTAAAGACCATCAATGCTAGGAAGAAACTGCATCAATTAATGGGCAAGATAACCAGCTAACATCATAATGACAGGATCAAATTCACACATAACAATATTAACCTTAAATGTAAATGGATTAAATGCCCCAATTAAAAGACACATACTGGCAAATTGGATAAAGAGTCAAGACCCATCAGTGTGCTGTATTGAGGAGACACATCTCACGTGCAGAGACACACATAGGCTCAAAATAAAGGGATGGAAGAAGATCTACCGGGCAAATGGGAAGCAAAAAAGAGGCAGGAGTTGCAATCCTAGTCTCTGATAAAACAGATTTTAAACCAACAAAAATCAAAAGAGACAAAGAAGGCCATTACATAATGGTAAAGGTATCAATTCAACAAGAAGAGCTAACTATCCTAAATATATATGCATCCAATACAGGAGCACCCAGATTCATAAAGCAAGTCCTTAGAGATCTACAAAGAGACTTAGACTCCCACACAATAATAATGGGAAACTTTAACACATTGTAAATATTAGACAGATCAATGAGGTTCCAGGACTTGAACTCAGCTCTGTACCAAGTGGACCTAATAGATATTTGCAGAACTCTCCACCCCAAATCAACACAATATACATTCTTCTCAGCACCACATCGCACTTATTCCAAAATTGACCACATAGTTGGAGGTAAAGCACTCCTGAGCAAATGTAAAAGAACAGAAATCATAACCAACTGTCTCTCAGACCACAGTGCAATCAAATTAGAACTCAGGATTAAGAAACTCACTCAAAACCACACAACTACATGGAAACTGAACAACCTGCTCCTGAATGACTACTGGGTAAATAATGAAATGAAGGCAGAAATAAAGATGTTCTTTGAAACCAATGAGAACAAAGATACAACATACCAGAATCTCTGGGACACATTTAAAGCAGTGTGTACAGGGAAATTTATAGCACTAAATGCCCACAACAGAAAGCAGGAAAGATTTAAAACTGACACCCTAACATCACAATTAAAAGAACTAGAGAAGCAAGGGCAAACAAATTTGAAAGCTAGCAGAAGGCAAGAAACTAAGATCAGAGCAGAACCAAAGGAGCTACAGACACAAAAAACCTTTCAAAAAAATCAATGAATCCAGGAGGTGGTTTTTTGAAAAGATCAACAAAATTGATAGACCGCTAGCAAAACTAAAAAAGAAGAAAAAAGAGAAGAATCAAATAGACACAATAAAAAAAATGATAAAGGGAATATCACCACTGATCCCACAGAAATACAAACTACCCTCAAAGAATACTATAAACACCTCTATGAAATAAACTAGAAAATCTAGAAGAAATGGATAAAGTCCTGGTCACATACACCCTCCAAAAACTAAACCAAGAAGAAGTTGAATCCCTGAATAGACCAATAACAGGCTCTGAAATTGAGGCAATAATTAATAGCCTACCAACCAAAAGAAGTCCAGGACCAGACGGATTCACAGTCGAATTCTACCAGAGGTACAAAGAGGAGCTGGTACCATTCCTTCTGAAACTATCCCAATCAACAGAAAAAGAGGGAATCCTCCCTAACTGATTTTATGAGGCCAGCATTGTCCTGATACCAAAGCCTGGCAGAGACACAACAAAAAAAGAGAATTTTAGACCAATATCCCTGATAAACACTGATGCAAAAATCCTCAACAAAATATTGGCAGACTGAATCCAGCAGCACATCAAAAAGCTTATCCACCACGATCAAGTTGGCTATATCCCTGGGATGCAAGGCTGGTTCAACATATGCAAATCAATAAATGTAATCCATCACATAAACAGAACCAATGACAAAAACCACATGATTATCTCAAAAGATGCAGAAAAGGCCTTCAACAAAATTAAACAGCCCTTCATGCTAAAAACTTTCAATAAACTAGGTATTGATGGAACACATCTCAAAATAATAAGAGCTATTTATGACAAACCCAATATCATACTGAATGGGCAAAAACTGGAAGCACTCCCTTTGAAAAGTGGCACAAGACAGGGATGCCTTCTCTCACCACTCCTATTCAACATAGTGTTGGAAGTTCTGGCCAGGGCAATCAGGCAAGAGAAAGAAATAAAG
>NW_012101209.1:3274218-3286623 GCF_000951045.1 Mandrillus leucophaeus | reverse complement strand
ACAGTGTGGCGATTCCTCAAGGATCTAGAACTAGAAATACCATTTGACCCAGTGATCCCATTACTGGGTATATACCCAAAGGATTATTAATCATGCTACTATAAAGACACATGCACGTGTATGTTTATTGCAGCACTATTCACAATAGCAAAAACTCAGAACCAACCCAAATGTCCATCAATGATAGGCTGGATTAAGAAAATGTGGCACATATACACCATGGAATACTATGCAGCCATCCATAAAAAAGGATAAGTTCATGTCCTTTGCAGGGACATGGATGAAGCGGGAAATCATGATTCTCAGGAAACTATCACAAGGACAGAAAACCAAACACCGCATGTTCTCACTTATAGGTGGGAACTGAACAAGGAGAACTCTTGGACACAGGGCAGGGAATATCACACACGGGGGCCTGTCATGGGGTCGGGGGCAGGGGGAGAGTTAGCATTAGAAGAAATACCTAATGTAAATGATGAGTTAATGGATGCAGTAAACCAACATGGCAGATGTATACCTAAGTAACAAACCTGCACATTGTGCACATGTACCCTAGAACTTAAAGTATATATATACATATATTTTTTTAAAAGCCAGATATTGCGATAACTCACTATCATGAGAACAGCACCAAAGGGGAAATCCACCCCCAGTCTCCAATCTCCTCCCACCAGGCCCCACCTCCAACACTAGGGATTACAATTTAACATAAGATTTTCACGGGGACACGGACACAAACCATATCAATCTCTTTAAGATCAATGCCTGCAAGTGCAGTTGCTGGGTTATATTTGCATGCTCAGTTTAAGAAATGGCCAAATTTTCCAGAGCCAGTGTGCCATTCTACCCTCCCACCAGCAATATGTGAGTGATCAAGCCTCCACTCACCCTCACCAGCATTCCGTGTTGACACTATTTTTTTTATTGTAGCCATTCTGATCAGAGAATATTGCTAATTCACTGTAGTTCTAATTTTCAGTTCACTACTGATTTAGTGATACAAGAACATCTTTTCATGTGCTTGTTATGTCTTTTTAGTAAAATGTCTGTTCATATCTTTTGCACATTTTATACTTGGATTATTTATTTTTTCACTGCTGAGTTTTGAGAATTCTTTGTATATTTCAGATAGAAGGCATTTGTCAAACATGAGGTTTGCAAATACTTTCTCCTGGTCAGTAGTCTGTCTTTCCATCTTCTTAGACTCTTTTTCAGACCAAAAGTTTTTTTCTTAATTTTGATGAAGTCCAACTTAGAAATGTTTTCTTTTATGGGTCGCACTTAGTCACGTCTAAGAACTCTGCCCAGCTTTAGGTCCAGAAGAGCTATTTTATTCTCAAAGCTTTTCTGTTATACATTTTATACGTATGTCTATGATCTATTATAAATGTATAAATTAGGCCGGGCGCGGTGGCTCAAGCCTGTAATCCCAGCACTTTGGGAGGCCAAGACGGGCGGATCACGAGGTCAGGAGATCGAGACCATCCTGGCTAACACAGTGAAACCCCGTCTCTACTAAAAAATACAAAAAACTAGCCGGGCGAGGTGGCGGGCATCTGTGGTCCCAGCTGCTCGGGAGGCTGAGGCAGCAGAATGGCTTGAATCCGGGAGGCGGAGCTTGCAGTGAGCTGAGATCCGGCCACTGCACTCCAGCCTGGGCGACAGAGCGAGACTCCGTCTCAAAAAAAAAAAAAAAAAAAAATGTATAAATTGATGTTATATTGTATAATGGTTACAGCAAGGCTCATTTTCTGCCTATATGTATCCAATTGTCTCAAGACCATCTGTTGAATCAACTTTCCTTCCTTCAATGAAGTACTTTTGCATCTTTGTCAAAAATTAATTGGGCATATTTGTTTTGGTCTATTTCTGGGTTCTCTTTTTCTGTCCCATTGACTTAAGTGTCCATTCTTTGCTGTCTTAATTACTCTAGTTATATAGTAAGTCTTACCATCAACTAGAGTGATTCCTCCCACTTTATTCTTCTTTTTCAAAATTGTCATAGCTATTACAGTATTTTTTTTTTTTTTTTTTTTTGCTTATCCACATAAATTTTAGAATAAGCTTATATATATCTACAAAAAAATTGTTGGAATTGTTTTTTATTTTAAAAATCTGTTAAAAGTATATTTTAATATAGGTTTAACAGTTTAGGAAGAACTAACCACCTTACTGAGTCTTTCAATCCATGAACACAGTATGTCTCTCCATTTATTTAGATCTTCATGATTGCTTTCATCAGTGTTTTATAATTTGCAGCATAGAAGTTCTTTGCATGTTTTGCTAGATTTATACCTAGCATTTCTCTTTTTTCAGTCAGGGAGTAGAGGGAGTGATTGTATATGGTGTTGTTTTAACTTCTTTTTTCTGCATAATTGTGGATCCACACAATTGTTGCTAGCACATATAAATTTGAATAATTTTTGTGTGATCTTGGATGGTGCAACTTTGCTGGACTCACATTTTTATGAGCATTTTTGTGACTTCTTTGGTGTTTTTAATGTAGACAGTCATGTTATCTGCAAACAGGGGGAGTTTATTTATTCTTTTCCAATCTGTGTGTGTTTTATTTCCTTTTCTAGCCTTATTGTACTGGCTTGAACTTTCAGTATTATGTTGAATAAGAATGGTAAGACTGAACGTTCTTGACTTGTTCTCATTCTTAGGGGAATGTGCTTAGTATTTCATCATTAAGAACGTTAGCTGTAGGTTTTTCATAGATGCTGTTCTCCTTTATTCCTCATTAGCTGAGGATTTTTATTACAAATGCATATTAAAGTTTGTCAAATGCTTTTTCTGCATCAATTGAAATCATGTAATTTTTCTTCTTTAGCTCATTATTTTGGCAAATTACATTGATTTTCAAATATTGAATCAACCTTGCTTTCCTGGAATAAACTCCACATAGTGTTTGTGTATAATTCCTTTTATATTGCTGGAGTTGACTTGCTAATAGTTTATTGAGACAGTTCCATGTCTAAAAATAATGGTCTCTAGTTATTCTTTCTTTACCTTTTTTTTTTTTGGGGGGGGGCACATCCTTGTCTGGATTAGGTATTAGGGTAGTGCTGACCAATAAATGATTTGGGAATCATTTCTTCTTCTATTTGTTGAAAGAGGTTGTATAGAATTAGTGTTAATTTTTCTTTAAATGTGCAGTAGAATTCAACAGTAAAACTGAGTCTGATTTGTTTTTGGAAGTTAATTATGGATTTCATTTCTCTAATAGCTATAGGACTATTCAGAGTATATCTTTCATATATGGTGAGTTTCAGAGTTTGTGCTTTGCAAGGAATTGGTCCATCTCATCTAAGTTACAGAATTTATGTAGGTTGAATTGTACATAGTATTCCCTTTTTTATTATCCTTTTAAGAGCCTCAGTATCTGTATATATCCCTTGTTTTATTCCTGATGTTGGTAATTCCTATCTTTTTTATCTTTGCTAGTTCTATAGGTTTACAATTTTATTTATTTTTTATAATCCTGAGCTTTTCATTTAATTGCTTCTACTTTGTTTTCCATTTCATTAATTTCTACTCTAATCTTCATATTTTCTTTTTAAATCACCCTTTTGTTAAACTGTACTATCCCCCACATATACTCTAATCCCCTGCTTATTTTTCTCCACAGCACTTACTACCTAATAAGTATTTTATTTATTTTTATTTATTATCTGTACCTGCCATAATTCCCCCACAGGAAGGTAAACTCCATGAGGGCAAAGTTTTTGTCTTTTTCATTCCTTGATACATCTCAGTGACTGATGCCTACAGGTGCCCAAAAAATAGTTGTTAAATGAATGAAGAAAGTAAAAACAGTGAAACATAAAAATTCTCCTATTACCAATATCTAAAAATGTTGAACAAAATATAATTTAAAAACTAATGCACAGTTAATTTCATAAGAAAGAAAGTGAATCCCAGTATCCTAGACAGAAATGAAATCCAGTATGGGAGGTGATTAAGCAGACTCTGCAGGAGCACCCATGGTGGGGCACGGGACAGTTCTGACCCAATTCACAACTAAGAGCTTAGTTTTTTTTTTTTTTTTTTTTTTTGAGAGGGAGTCTGGCTCTGTTGCCCAGGCTGGAGTGCAGTGGCCGGATCTCAGCTCACTGCAAGCCCCGCCTCCCGGGTTCACGCCATTCTCCTGCCTCAGCCTCCCGAGTAGCTGGGAGTACAGGCGCCCGCCACCTCGCCCGGCTAATTTTTTTTGTATTTTAGTAGAGACGGGGTTTCAGCGTGTTAGCCAGGATGGTCTCGATCTCCTGAACTCGTGATCCGCCCGTCTCGGCCTCCCAAAGTGCTGGGATTACAGGCTTGAGCCACCGCGCCCGGCCAAGAGCTTAGTTTTTAACAGGAGATTAAATTTAGGTCTGTACAAAGTATGAACATGGAACTGAAACCACTGCATAAAGCCAGGATCTTCTACAAGAACCGCCACTTAGGTAAATAAAGACCAGGAAAATGTAGCCCTTTGACAAAAAGAGTACTAATGGATTTTTTAAAAAATTCTTTCTCCATATAAAATCAAACCAAGAACTTATGCAGCTTTGAAGACCTAAATTATACGGCTCATTTTGTAGGAGAAAGCCCAAGTAGAGAAGCTAACACAAGAATTAGTCCTGGACTGATGATAATTCTGGGTGCTGGCAGAGGAAGGATACACACTAATACGGACCACATGACTCTCCCATGGGAAAAACTTAGCCCATTGAAGATAAGCTCACATTGAAAAAATCACAACTGATTAAAAGATCTAAAATGAGCAAGAGTAAGCTGACCAAGATGGCAGAAGGTTCCACCAACTGCACCCTCAACGCCATGGAAGGACACCAATTTAACAACTATCTACACACACACACACACACACACACACACACACACACGCTATAAGAACCAAAAATCAGGCCAGCACTCAGAGTACCTGGCTTTAACTCTGTATTGCTGAAAGAGGCACCGAAGAGGTAGGAAAAAGTCTTGACTCGCCAATACCACCCCTCCCTGGCAGCAGCGGTGTGGTGCGGAGAGCATTTCTGTGTGCTAGAAGAGGGAGAATGCAGCAACTGTGGGACATTGAACTCATTGCTGCCCCTTTATAGCAGAAAGGAAAACCTCAGCTGATGCCCGCCCACAGAGGGAGCATTTAAACCAGCACTAGCCAGAGGGGAATCGCCAATCTTAGCTGTTGGAACTTGAGTTCCCACCAATCTCATCACCACAGGCTAACAGTGCTCTGGGGCTCTAAATAAATGTGAAAGGTAGTCTAGGCCACAAGGACTGCAACTTTGAGGCAAGTCCTGGTGCTGATCTGGGCCCAGAGCCAGTAGACTGGGTAGGGGGTATGAGACCTGCTGAGACAGCAGTTGGAGCAACTAATGGAGTGCTGGCATCACCTCTCCCCTAACCCCAGGCTGCACAGCTCATGGTTCCCTTACTTCCATTTGAGGAAAGGAGAGTGAGGAGTGGGAAAGAGTTTATCTTAAATCTTGGATACCAGCTCAGCCACAGCAGAACAGGGCACTGGTCAGAGTCATGAGGCCTCCATTCCAGGCTCTAGCTTATGGATGACTTTTCTAGACACACCCTGGGCCAGAAGGGAACATGCTGCCTTGAAAGGCAGGACACAATACTGGCAGCATTCATCACCTTCTAACTGAAAAGCTCCTGGGCCCTGAATAACCAGCAGCCATACCCAGGAACTACCTCAAGGGCCTTGGGTGACACTCTGAGACTTACTGGATTCAGGTGAGACTCAGCACATTCCCAGATGTGGTGGCTATGGGGTGAGACTCCTTCTGCTTGTCTCAAAAGCAAAGGGGACTTTGTCTTGCCACTCAGGTCCCAGTTCAGTCACAGACGTACTCTCCAGGCTCTTGGGATCCCCAGTTCCAGAACTTTGCTCTTGGATGGCATGTCTGGACCTGCTCTGGGCCAGAGGGGAGCCCACTGCCCTGAAGGGTGAGTCCCAGGCCAGGCAGCATTCACCACAAGCTGAATGAAGAGCCCTTGGACCTTAAGGGAACATCAGCGGTAGTCTGGCTGTACTCCCCATGGGCCTGTGGTGGCAGTGGCCATAGGCTAAGTCTCCTCTGTCTTTGGAAAGGGGAGGGAAGAGTGATCAGGACTGCATCTTGTGGTTTGGGTGCCAGCTCAGCCAAACTACAATAGAACACCAGGTAGACTTCTATGGTTTTTGACTGCAGTCTCTGATTCCCAGACTGTACCTCAGGACCTGTCCAGGGGCCTCGGGGAACTTGCCACCCTAAAGGGAAGGGCACAGGCCTGGCTTTGCCAACTGCAGAATGTAGAGCCCCAGGGCCTTGGGCAAACTTAGGCAATAGTCAGAAAGTAGTTATAGCAGGCCTTGGGTGAGACCCAGTGCTGTGCTGACTTCAAGTCTGACCCAGCACAGTCATAGTGGTGGTGGCCACAGGGATGTTTAGGTCACTCCACTCCCAGTTTCAGGTGGCTCAGAACAGGGAGATCCATTTGTTTCGGAGAAAGTAAGGGAAGGGAACAAGAGTCTCTGCCTAGTAATCCAGATAATTCTTGCAGATCTTGTCCAAGATCATCAAGGCGGTCGGTACCTGTACAAGTCTGCAAGAGCCACAACATTACCGGGCTTGGGGTGCCCCCTAAAGAAGATGCAGTTAGATCACCACACCCAAGTCCTTTAGAATATCTGGAAAGCCTTCCCAAGAATGATGGGTACAAATAACCCATAAGGCAAAGACGGTAACAGATACCTAAATCTTCAACGCCCAGACACAGATGAACATCTATAAGCATCAAGACAGCCCAGGAAAACATGACCTCACCAAATAAACTAAATAAGGCATCAGGGACCAATCCTAAAGAGATATGTGACCTTTCAGAGAGAGAGTATTCAAAATAGCTGTGTTGAGGAAACTCAAAGAAATTTAAGATAACACAGAGAAAGAATTCAGAATTCTATTAGATAAATTTAACAAAGAGACTCAAATAATTAAAAAGAATCAAGCAGAAATTCTGCAGCTGAAAATGCAATTGGCATACTGAAGAATGCATCAGAGTCTTTTAATAGCAGGAATGATCAAAACAGAAGAAAGAATTAATGAGCTTGACGACAGGCTATTTGAAAATACACAGTCAGAAGAGACAAAAGGAAGATTAGAAAACAATGAAGCATGCCTACAGGATCTAGAAAATAGCCTCAAAAGGTAAATCTAACAGTTATTGGCCTCAAAGAGGATGTAGAGAAAAAGATAGGGATGGAATGTTTTCTCCAAGGAATTATAACAGATAACTTTCCAAACCTAGAGAAAGATATCAATATCCAAGTACAAGAAGGTTACAGAACACCAAGCAGATTTAACCCAAAGAAGAAAACCTCAAGGCATTTAATAATCAAATTCCTAAAGATCAAGGATATAGAAAGGATCTGAAAAGAGGCAAGAGAAAAGAAACAAGTGACACACAATGGAAGTCCAATATGTCCGGCAGCAGACTTTTCAGTGAAAACCTTACAGGCCAGAACAGACTGGCATGACATATTTAAAGTGATGAAGGCAAAAAGTTTAACCCTAGAACTGTATATCTGGTATAAAGAAATTATATCTATATATATCTATATATATCCTTAAAACACGAAGGAGAAATAAAAACTTCCCTAACAAACAAAAGCTGAAGGATTTCATCAACACCAGACCTGTCCTACAAGAAATCCTAAAGCGAGTACTTCAATCATAAAGAAAAGGACATTAATGAGCAATAAGTAATTACCTGAAGGTTCCAAATCCACTGGTAATAGCAAGTACACAGAAAAACACAGAACATTATAACACTAACTGCTGCAGGTAAACTACTCTTTTTTTTTTTTTTTTTGAGACGGAGTCTCGCTCTGTCGCCCAGGCTGGAGTGCAGTGGCCGGATCTCAGCTCACTGCAAGCTCCGCCTCCCAGGTTCATGCCATTCTCCTGCCTCAGCCTCCCGAGTAGCTGGGACTACAGGCACCGCCACCATGCCTGGCTAGGTTTTTTTTTTTTTTTTTTTTAGTAGAGATGGGGTTTCACTGGGTTAGCCAGGATGGTCTTGATCTTCTGACCTCGTGATCCGCCCGTCTCGGCCTCCCAAAGTGCCGGGATTACAGGCTTGAGCCACTGCGCCCGGCTGGCATGTAAACTACTCTTAAGCTAAGTAGAGAGTCTAAATGATGAACCAATCAAAAATAATAACAACAACAGCTTTTCAAGACATAGACAGTACAATAAGATATAAATAGAAACAATAAAAAGTTAAAAGTGGGGGGACAAAGTTGAGGTATAAAGTTTTTATTAGTTTCCTGATTGTTTATTTGTTTATACAAACAGTGTCAAGTTGTTATCAGCTTAAAATAATGAGCTATAAGATAGTATCTGCAAGCGTCATGGTAACCCCAAACTAAAATACATATAACAGATACACAAAAAATAAAAAGCAATAAACTAAGCCATATCACCAGAGAAGATCACCTTCACTAAAGACAAGAAGATCACAAAACAACCAGAAAACAAATCACAAAATGGCAAAAATAAGTCCTCATTTATCAATAACAACAATGAATGTAAAAGAATTACATTCTCCAATCAAAAGACATAAAGTGGCTGAATGGATTTAAAAAAAACAAGACCCATTTATCTGTTGCCCATAAGAAAAACATTTCACCTATAAACACACACATAGACTGAAAATAAAGGGATGAAAAAGATATTCCATGCCAATGGAAAGCAAAAAAGAACAGGAGTAGCTACACCTATACTAGACAAAATGGATTTCAAGACAAAAACTGTAAGAGACAAAGAAGGTCACTATATAATGATAAAGGGGTCAATTTATCAAAAGGATATAACAATTTTAAATGTATATGCATTCAACACTGGAATGCCCAGATACATAAAGCAAATATTACTACAGCTAGAGAGAGAAAGAGAGACTCTAATACAGTAATAACTGGAGACTTCTACACACCATTTTGAGCATCAGACAGATCTTCCAGACAGAATATCAAAAAAGAAATATTTAACTCAATCTGCACTATAGACCAAATGGATCTAATAGATACCTACAGAACATTTCATCCAATGGCTGCAGAATACATTTTCTTTTCCTCAGCACATGGATCAATCTCAAAGATAAATCATATGTTAGGTCACAAAATAAGTCTTAAAACATTCAAAAAATTGAAATAATATCAAGTATCTTCTCTGACCACAGTGTAATAAAACTAGAAATCAGTAACAAGAGAAATTTTGAAAACTATACAAATACATGGAAATTAAACAATATGCTCATGAATGACCAGTGGGTCAATAAAGAAATTAAAAAGGAAATTGAAAAATTTATTGAGATAAATAATGAAAACACAACATATCAAAACCTGTGGGATACAGTAAAAGCCGTACTAAGAGGACAGTTTATAGCTATAAGTGCCTACATCAAAAAAAAAAAAAAAAAGAAAAACTTCAAATAAACAAGCCAACAATGCATCTTGAAGAACTAGAAAAGCATCTTGCAGGCTGTGATGCTTTATAAGAAATAAAGTCTCCTCTCCTTTTCAAATTAAAAAAAGAATTAGAAAAGCAAGAGCAAACAAAACTCAAAATATGTAGAAGAAAAGAAATAATAAAGATTACAGAAGAAATAAATGAAACTGAAATGAAGAAACAACACAGAAGATCAATGAAATAAAAAATTGGTTTCTTGAAAAATAAAACAAGATTGACAAACCTTTAGCCAGACTAATTAAGAAAAAAAGAGAGAAGATCCAAATAAATAAAATTAGAGACAAAAAATGAGACAACTGGTACTACAGAAATTCAAAGGATCATTAGTGGCTACTATGAACAATAAATTGGAAAAACAAATGTATTGGCTAATTTGCCAATAAATTGGAAAATCCAGAAGAAATGGACAAATTTCTAGACATGTACAATCTGCCAAGATTGAACCAGGAAGAAATCCAAAACCTGAACAGACCAATAACAAGTAATGAGATTGAAGCTGTAGTAAAAAGTCTCCCAGTAAAGAAAAGCCCAGGACCCAATGGCTTCACTGCTGAATTCTACCAAATATTTAAAGAACTAATACCAATCTTACTCCATTCCAAACAATGAAGGGGGAGGGAATACTTCCAAATACATTCAATGAGGTCAGTATTACCCTGATAGCACAACCAGACACACAAAAGAAAAAAAACAAGCCAATATCTCTTATGAAAACTGATGCAAAAATCCTCAACAAAATACTAGCAAATTGAATTCAATAATACATAAAAAGATTATTCATCAGGATCAAGTGGGATTTAACCTGGGATGCAAGGATAGTTCAACATATGCAAATCAATCAATGCAATACATCATATCAACAGAATGAAGGACAAAAACCATATGATCATTTCAATTGATTCTGGTAAAGCATTTGATAAAATTCAACATCCCTTCATGATACATAAAAAAAGAAGCCCTCATAAAACTTGTATATACAAAGAACATGCCTCAACATAATATAAACCATATATGACAGACCTACAGATAGTATCATACTGAATGGGGAAAAACTGAAAGTCTTTACAATTTGAAATTTGACAAGGATGCCCACTTTCACTACTATTATTCAACATAGTAATGGAAGTCCTAGATAGAGCAATTACACAAAAGAAATGAATAAAGAGCATGGAATTGGAAGTCAGATTATCCTTGTTTTCAGATGATATGGTCTTATATTTGGAAAAACCTAAAGACTCTATAAAAAAACTATTAGAACTGATAAATTCAGTAAAGTTGCAGGATACAAAATCAACATACAAAATCATTAGCATTTCTATATGCCACCAGTGAACAATCTGGAAAAGAAATTTTAAAAGTAATCTAATTTACAATAGCCACAAATAAAATGAAATACTTAGGATTAACCAAAGAAGTGAAAAATCTTTATAATGAACACTATAAAACACTGATGAAAAAAAGTAAAGAGAACACCAAAACATAGAAAGATATTCCATGTTCTTGGATTGGAGGAATCAATGTTGTTTAAATGTTCATACTACCCAAAGCAATCTACAGATTCAATGCAATCCCAATCAAAATAACAATGACATTCTTCACAGAAATTGAAAAAGTCTTAAAATTTATATGAAATTTAAAATTTATATGAAATCACAAAAGACCCAGCATACCCAAAGCTATCCTAAGCAAAAACAAAAAACAAAACTGGAGGAATCACATTACCTGACTTCAAATTATACTACAGAGCTATAGTCACCAAAGCAGCATGGTACTGGCATAAAAACAGACACACAGACCAACTGAACAAAATAGAGAACCCAGAAACAAAAGGATACACCTACAGGGAACTTATTTTTGACAAAAGTGACAAGAACATACACTGTGGAAAAGATGGTATCTTCAATAAATGGTGCCAGGAAAACTGGATAACTATATGCAAAAGCATGAAACTAGATCCTTATTTCTAGCCATATACAAAAATCAAATCAAAATGGATTAAAGACTTAAATGTAAGACCTCAAACTATGCAACTACTACAAGAAAACATTGGGAAAAATCTCCAGGACGTTAGTCTGGGCAAAAATTTCTTGAGTATTACCCCACAAGCATAGGCAACCAAGGCAAAAATGGACAAATGGGATCATATCAAGTTTTTTTAAATGTCTGCACAGCAAAGCAAACTATCAACAAAGTGAAGAGACAACCCACAGAATGGGAGAAAATATTTGCAAACTACCCATCTGACAAGGGATTAATAACCAGAGCTCAAACAACTCTATTAAAAAAAAGAGCTCAAACAACTCTATAAAAAATCTAATAATCTAATCAAAAAATGGGCAAAAGATTTGAATAGATGTTTTTCAAAAGAAGACATACAAGTGGCAAACAAGCATATGAAAAGGTGCTCAACATCACTGATCAGAGAAATGTAAATGAAAACTACAATGAGATATCATTTCACCCCAGTTAAAATGATTTTTATCCCAAAGACAGGCAATAACAAATTCTGGCAAGGATGTGGAGAAAAGGGAACTCTTGTACACTGTGAGTGGGAATGTAAATTAGTATAACCACTATGGAGAACAGTTTGGAGGTTCCTCAAAGAACTAAAAGTTGAGCTACCACATGATCCAGCAATCCCACTGCTCGTTATATACCCGAAAGAAAGGAAATCAGTATATTGAAGAGATATTCTGCACTCCCATGTTTATTGCAGCACTGTTCACAATAGCCAAGATTTGGAAGCAACCTAAGGACCTATGATGAATGGATAAAGAAAATGTGGGCCGGGCGCGGTGGCTCAAGCCTGTAATCCCAGCACTTTGGGAGGCCGAGACGGGTGGATCACGAGGTCAGGAGATCGAGACCATCCTGGCTAACA
>NW_012101209.1:3272140-3273958 GCF_000951045.1 Mandrillus leucophaeus | reverse complement strand
TACTTATACACAATGGAGTACTACTGGGCCATGTAAAAGAATGAGATCCAGTCGTTTACAACAACATGGATGGAAATGGAAGGCATTATGTTAAGTAAAACAAGCTAGGCACAGAAAGACAAACATCACATGTTCTCATTTATTTGTGGGATCTAAAAATCAAATCAATTGAACTCATAGACATAGAGGTGAGGATTGCCAGAGGATGGGAGGGGTAGGGTGGATGGGGGGCAAGGGGGAGGTGAAGATGGTTAATGGGCACAAAAAAATAGTTACAAAGAATAAGACCTGCTATTTGACAACACAACAAGGTGACTATAGTCAATAACTTGATTGTATATTTAAAAATAAGTAAAAGATATAATTGGATTATTTGCAACACATAAAATAAATGCTTGAGGGGATCACCCTATTCTCCATGATGTGATTATTACATATTGCATGCCTGTATCAAAACATCTCATGTACCCAATAAATATATATATACCTACTATGTACCCACAAAAGTTAAAAATAAAAAAATTTAAATCAACTGTAAAAAATAAATTTAAAAATGATCAAGAAAAAGCAGGTAACAGTAAATATAGTAAGTAAATACAGTAGAATTAGCCATCAACTAAGTGAAGGTATATGAACAATAATCTAAAATATTGTAAGATAAATACATCCAAAATGGTTAAAGAGACAAACCAAAGAATAGAAACTATAACAAAAGAATAAAAACATAAAACAGAAGTTGAAAATGAGTATAATTTTTTTAAAAGCCAGTGAAATTAGATACTGAATGAACTGATTAAACAGAAGATAGGCCTTTACCGAAGAGGTAAATCTGAGAGAACCAGAAAGCAAGACAGAGAGTATAACAGAGGGAGTAAGCCAGGAAAGCATGAGATGTGAGAAAGAAAGAAAGAAACTCAGGAGCAGGGAGGAAAAAAAGGGACTCTTGAGAATGAGGGTAAAAGGAGATCCCAGAAGGGTAGCTATGTATTAAGCAAGGAGGGTGAACAGTCCAGACTGGTCACTGTGTGACTAGAGACAGACACTGAGGATGCCCCCACCGTGTCTTCTGCTGCTGCATCATCTGATGACATGCTCCACCAGAACAAGCAAGCCCACCAAGCAAACACTCAAAATCCAGGAAATAAAGAACCCAGCTCAAGGAATTCCCAGGAGAAGGCTGTGCAGCAGGCCAGAGAGAGGTGTTTGGGGGTGATGCTTCCATGAAAACCAAAATGCAGCATGTATATTACTGATGTGATTGAACTTGTAAAAAAAGAGCACCAAGAAGCCATTGTAAGGTGTGAAAGAATTAGAAATAGGGACAAAGATAAGCAAACTGAAAGGAAAAAAAAAAAAAGACATCATTAACTTCAGAGAAAGACAGAAAGTAAACATACATCTGCATACTACGGTGCTGAGCCTGAGCAATATTTGCATGGGCACAATAATATAAACATGGAATAGTCAATTAAGCAAACGCTGTAATAAAATATTCTCTAGTGGGATTATGGGAGAAGGGAGGCAACAGTTGTGATGGTATGAGAAAACTAAGTTCTTAAGTATCATTATAGAATGTTTACAGAATGGCTCATATTGATAAATCAAAAGAAAGCACGACACACATGTAATTTAGAAATATGGAGATATGTAAATGCCAGAAATAAAAAGCTAAGATTGTTGGAAATAATGGCAGAAGAGGACTGAGGGAAAGGATGAGGAGAAACTCCCATAATTTGCTCCAAGCCCTTCAATAACATTTGACTTTTAAACTTATGTGCATAAGTTACTTTAATTAAAAATTGTTTTTGAAAATAAATC
>NW_012101209.1:3258183-3272090 GCF_000951045.1 Mandrillus leucophaeus | reverse complement strand
AAAAAAAAAAAGACATCATTAACTTCAGAGAAAGACAGAAAGTAAACATACATCTGCATACTACGGTGCTGAGCCTGAGCAATATTTGCATGGGCACAATAATATAAACATGGAATAGTCAATTAAGCAAACGCTGTAATAAAATATTCTCTAGTGGGATTATGGGAGAAGGGAGGCAAAAGTTGTGATGGTATGAGAAAACTAAGTTCTTAAGTATCATTATAGAATGTTTACAGAATGGCTCATATTGATAAATCAAAAGAAAGCACGACACACATGTAATTTAGAAATATGGAGATATGTAAATGCCAGAAATAAAAAGCTAAGATTGTTGGAAATAATGGCAGAAGAGGACTGAGGGAAAGGATGAGGAGAAACTCCCATAATTTGCTCCAAGCCCTTCAATAACATTTGACTTTTAAACTTATGTGCATAAGTTACTTTAATTAAAAATTGTTTTTGAAAATAAATCGGTGCTATGTTGTCTGAAAAAGCAGAGACATGATGCTCCTGTTGCTTTCCTCCTTCTACTGTGATTCAGTGAGGCAGGTTATGTTTTAAGATTCCAGGAACTAATGGAGCGGCACATATTAAACATATTCCCTGGCTTGTGCCCCAGCTACAGTCTGGTGGTGACCTTACTTCTAAGGATTTTGTCTTGCAATTTGCTAATCCTTTTCTTGTACCATTGCTTTCAAGCTTAACTGAGCACACTTCCTCCTTTAGCTACGGGTACTGCAATTTTAGTGCTGAAAGGATAAAGAGCATTCTTGAATCACATACAGAAAACTTCTACTTGATTTAATTGTTGTGTCGCTGAAAACAGATTCATAGCAAGTTGTTGTATATTAAATATTCTACAGTAACTTTTAACGTTATGTTATTGGGAGTCGGGGAAGAACTGGCCCCAAACGACAATAATGACAGTGTTCTGTAAGACTTTCTACCATTACTTTCAAAAAGCACTTAGAATGGATTGATGTGTAGAATTTGTTCACATACTTTTCCTACACAGCCAGTGAAAGACATTAGTCAAAGAGAAATGGACATTTACTGGTGCCTATTATGTGTCAGGTACTGTGCTAGGGACTTTAATAAATGCATTGTGTACTTTAATTCTGGCAACGACTCAGAAAAGTAGATGGTATCATACCCACTTTACAGATAAGGAAACCAGAGCCTAAAGATATTAAGTAATTTTCCCAAAGCCACACAGCTAGTAATTCAAACCAACCATCAAGTCTTTTCACAAAAAAAAAGTATGTAATTACAATTCCTAGAGTTAATTTGAGCTTTGTTTTGAGTGCCCTATGATTCCACAGGGCTTAATACTTAAGCAGCCACATACGACTTAACATTATTTTCAAAAAGAATCTTAGAAGACAATGACCTACTAGATTTTTTTAAATGCTACTATTTCTTTTGATGTAATAGCCTTCATACTAACAAATGTTTATTAATGTGGTGATTAACTAAATGCCAGCATGAGATTTAAATATCCATACGAGAAGAACACCATATCAGGGGCAGAGTAACACAAACCTAACCAACATAACTCCACCTCTTCTGGTCCTTTAACCGTAAACAAATTGCTTCAACTTTCACAGATAAAACTGTAGGACTGGTAGTTCCTATTTCTTATGGTAGCTCTGGCCATTAGAAGTGGGAAGCCCATCATAAAAATTCAAAATATGCTATTATAATAAAAGGTCTATCAGTGCAGCCAAAGCAGCTCCTCTCCCTAGGTAAGCACAGTTACACCAAATGCATGAGCCTGATGCTAAGTGAGAGTGCACAGTATGAGATTCACGTGTGGTAGCACTGAGCAAAGATGAGCTCCCAAAACTTGGCTGAGCCTCCCCTCACAGCCTGTGACTTAGGAAAGTAGCCATATTTTAAGGCCTGCCAACTATGTCCATCTGACATTGGCCTTGATACAAGTTAGGAAACCAAAAGATTCACTTCCTGCATCATGTTACCCTTCCATCAGATATCTACTTTCTACCTGTGCACCTGTGACGTAATGTGCTGACACATCGACAAACCACAAGAGAGAAAATAAGACCTGGCAAATGAAGCATAACCAAATCAGTGCTTTGAAAAGGGATATTAACAACAGCAGATAGCAGGTCTGCTTCTAAAGGAGTTAGGCTCCCCCAGCTTTGACCTGGAACCAGGTGATCATCTAGGGGACACTGCCTTGGAGGGTAACATGTGACTTCTACTCACATCAATGATTTTCTAACAAATAACAAAGTTGAATTATCTTCATTTTCTAAGAGAATGTGGACACTTTGTGAAGTCTTATTCCAGGATTTCATGCCCTCCAAATCGTTCATTTATTCCCTAAGTGCAATATTTAAGAAAATCTCAGCAGCCATTCTCTGATATTTCATTATTCTGCCCCATCTGTATCCTATCACCCAACTTTATCTCCTTCAAAGGTATTACAATATAATATTCTTCCAATGTAGTAACAACAAAAACAAAAATGTATCGGATACTTTCATTTACCTGCTGTGCTCACATTTCAGAATTAAAGAAAATCAAGCTATTATTACAAGTAACGACAAGTCGGAATTGTATTTCTTTGCTATTTTTTTACATTTCCTTTTACAAGTCAGTAGTGTTATAATCAATGAAGCATTCGTTTGGAAGAATTCTATGGTAACTCATTCAACAATACTGAAAACCATTATTGCTGGGTGCCACACCAGGTGCTAAAGATTCATTAGTGAGATGTCTTAGCACTCATGGAGAAACACACAGCACAGTGATTAGTTAGGTACCAGGACTCGGAAGCCAGTCTTTCTGGAGTCAAATGCTGGTGCTTTAAGCTTCCTAGCTGTGTGGCCTTAGGAACATAAAGTAAGTTCTTGATGTCTCAGTTTCCTCATCTATTATAATAATAGTGTCTGTTTCAGAAGGCTTTTAGGAACATTAAATGAGATAATATTTACATTATGTTTTATGTTTACAGTTTATCATGGAGCTGTACCTGATACATAGGAAACATCATGTAAATGATCATTAAAAATGAAACTCACTTTCTAGGGAGGGAGTCTCATAATAAACAAATAAATAAGAAAATTATAGTCAATGGGACAAACACCAAGCAAACCATTTACAATATGATTAAAACACACTCATTTCTGTCAGTGGGAGGCTAGGTTATTTGGATGAATTCTCCTGCTGAGAACAATTGGGCGCCGAAACAACTCCAGTTTTGACAGTCCCTGGAGCAAAAAGGACCAATTAAATCCAAGGTTAACCAAAAATAGATTAATAGGAGATTCTTCTAAATCAGGGTATGGGCAAACCAGAAGTAAACCATACCCATATCCACCCACAGGACTGCACGGACAGTTAAGTTACTTTGGCACAGAAAAGATCTGGATCTTGTAGGGGAGGGAGAAATGAATGGACTGATCCCTGGGAGGGTGTGACTATGGGCTAGCAGTGCTCCTACAGATCAGTTGTTTTGCCCAAGAAATCTCAAGCCACGAACTCAGTGTTCATGTCTGGTAACTCCCCTAACCTCTTGAAAATCCTTTCTAGAGT
Source organism: Mandrillus leucophaeus (assembly GCF_000951045.1). Classification (NCBI taxonomy): domain Eukaryota; kingdom Metazoa; phylum Chordata; class Mammalia; order Primates; family Cercopithecidae; genus Mandrillus; species Mandrillus leucophaeus. The sequence goes on along the minus strand of NW_012101209.1, from coordinate 3,268,529 downwards.
AAGTCACCTTTGTCTTAGGCCTTAAATTTTCCAACGGTAATTTTTAAAGTAGAATGAGGAACACACAGTAATATCTAAGAATATCAAGAAATGAAACCCTATGAGTGGAAACTGGCAGAAAAAAGAAAAACAGACCAAAGAAACACCTTCAAAGACTTCAGATTTTTGAATTATCAGCCAAAGATTATAAAATAACTGTGTTCAGTATGTTTAAAGTTTAAAAATACAAGTTTAAAAATATCCTCAAGGAATAGAAAAGTATAGTGTTCTAACATATTTGAAATAACACTAGATAGAACATTTAGAAAAGAAAAAGTTAAAATGTATAAATTAATGAAGGAATTTAACAGATGTTTAGTTGCAACAGAAGACAGAATTAATGAATTGTCACATAGATCAGAAAGAATTCTCTAGAATGCACCAGAGAAGGCAAAACATAAAAAAGAGTAGGTTAAGAAGCACGGTGGGGTAGACTGAGAAGGTGTAACAAATGTCTAATTGGGATTCCAGAAAAAGAAAAGAAAGAAAGGCCAGGCTGGGTGGCTCACACCTGTAATCCCAGCACTCTGGGAGACCAAGGCTAGCAGATCGCTTGGTCCCAGGAGATCAAGAACAGCCTGGGCAACATGGCAAAACCTGTCTCTACAAAAAGTACAAAAAATTAGCCAGGTTTGGCACCTTGTGCCTGTAGTCCCAGCTACTCGGAAGGCTGAGGTGGGAAGATCGCCTGAGCCCAGGAGGTTGAGGCTGCAGTGAGCTGTGATCGCGCCACTACACTCCAGCCTGGGTGAAGGAGTGAGACTCTGTCTCAAAAAAAAAAAAAAAAAAGAATGGGGCAGAGAATATGTTTTAAGAGATAATAGTTGAAAATTTTCTAAAACTGAAATAAGAAGCCTATAATCCAGAGCTGTGGGACCATGGCAGTAGCAGAGGAACAGAATCCAGAGAATGGAGAAGAGGAGGAAGGAGGAGGGAGAACAGTTGGTTCTCATGGAATTGTCAGGAATTATTGATTCAGACTTTCTCTCGAAATGTGAAAATAAATGCAAAATTTTGAGAATTGACACCAAGAGGCCCTTTCTGCAAGTGGACAGCTATGTCTTGGCTGGGGAGTCTGAAGTCACTCTTGGGACCTGTGTTATATTTGAAGAAAATGTTGAACATGTGGATAGAGAGGGCAAGGGGTACACAGTGCTAAAATACAAGTACCATACAGGGAAGAAGTCAGCATGACAAGAACTCTTCCGACAGAGAAGGAAGGAGGAGAAAACAGGTGGGGTGGAATGGCTGCAAATCAAGGATAAGGATTTCTCTTCCAGACCCAACATGATTTGTAGCTTTCCACATAAAAATGAAGATGAAGAAGTGATAGCTTTGGCCTCAGATAAACCTTTGGAACTGGAAGGAAGATTCAAATGAAAGACAGTTCAAACCTGAGTTGTGAACAGGAGAAGCCGCTGCACGTGGACATAGAGGATTCTGGTCCTCTTCATGACATCCCTTCCGAGACAGAAGTTTCTGTGTTTATAGAAACTCAAGATGCTGCCTTAGAAATCCCTCCTAGATGAAATGTTTCTCATAACTCATTATGAGCTTTCTAGTGTTCTTATATAAAAATAATCAGCTGCATAGCTTTCAGTTGTTCACTATTTTATTGTGTTTTGTTGACTATATACACATATCCAGTCACATCACAGCTTATTTTACCAGAATCACTCAGGACCAGACATAAATTGAATTTTTTAAAACTCAGCTTAAATGACTTTAGGGACAGTTCTCTGATGAGTCCTTTAAATTCAAGGTTTTACTAAGGTAAGTACATAAGTTTTCTATTGTAGCTGTTACAAATGACCACAAACTCCGTGGCTGAAAACAACAAAACGTATCATCATAGTTTTGTAGGTCAGAAATCTGACACGGGTCTTAACTGAGCTAAATTCAAGATGCTGGCAGGACTGCATTCCTTTATGGAGGCTGGGGGCAGGGTAGGGGGCCATAAATCCATTTCCTTGTTTATTCAGTTGTGGCAGAATTCAGTTCTTTACAGTTGAAGAATCAAAGTCTTGTTTCCTTGCTGTCTGCCAGCGGAGGGCCATTTCTAGCTTCCAGAGGCTGCCCGCATTCCTTGGCTCATGGTCTCCTTTCCTTCAGAGCTAGCAATGGTGGGTCATGTCCCCTTTCCTGTTATTTCCTCATCATACCTTTCTCTGACCTACCCTTTTGTCTTCTATTCCACTTTTAAAGGTCCATTTGATTATCATTACATTGGGCCCACTTGAATAATTTCTCTATTTTAAGGTCTATAACCTTAATTCCATCTGCAAAGTCTCTTTTGCTGTGTAATTTAGCATATACAGGCATAAAACTAGGGGCTGGGGCATGGAAATCTTTTGGGAGACCATTTTTCAGTCTACTACAATATGTATTTTATCTAGAAACAGAAAAAGAATTTTGAAGTGCTTAAAGATAAAGCAATTCCTAAAATTCCAGCTGTCAATTCACTTTTTTCACTTAAGCAAGATTGCTGGAATTCAACTGTAATTGTGATTTCATTAGGGCAGTAACTGAAATCTATGATAATTTGTATTTTTTAAGTAAATTATTCACAAATATAGATACTTTGTTATAGGTTGAGCTGTATGAAATTGTCAATGTTTGTTTGTATCTGACTACAAAAAAAAGCAATTTCACCTAGTTTAGCCTAGGTGAAATTAATAGTTAAAACACCTCACATTAATCACATCTCACAATTGATGGAGATGTATCTACTTTAATGGGTTAGAGAACTAATGTTCTGGAGGAGGAATTTTTTTCTTCAAAAAGTCTTGTATTTAATTGGTACCTTGATAAAAAGCATTTTCAAATCATAAACACATATATATTCCCAGGTTTTATATGACTTTTTTAGTCTCAGCTTTTGTATTAGTCCATTCTCACACTACGAATAAAGACATAACCTGAGCCTGGGTAATTTAGAAAGAAAAAGAGGTGTAATGGATTCACAGTTCCACATGGCTGGGGAGGCCTCACAATATGGTGGAAGGTGAAGGAGGAACAAAGGCATATTTTACATGGCTGCAGGCAAGAGGCCATGTGTAGAGGAACTGCCCTTTATAAAACCATCAGATCTCATGAGGCGTATTCACAATCATAAGAAGAGCACAGGAAAAATCCACTGTATAATTCAATTACCTCTCACCAGGTCCCTCCCACAACAGGTGGGGATTATAGGAGATAAAATTCAAGATGAGATTTGGGTGAGGACACAGCCAAACCATATTAGCAATATTTTTTTTTTTTTGAGACATGGTCTCACTGTGTCACCTAAGCTGGAGTGCAGTGATGCCATCATAGCTCACTGAAGCCTGGAACTCTTGGATTCAAGCAGTCTTCCTGCTTTAGCCTTTCGAGTCACTGGGAACTACAGGTGCATGCCATCATGCCAGCTAATTTTTTCTTCTTCTTTTTTTTTTTTTTTGTAGAGACAGGGGCTTACTATGTTTCCCAAGCTAGTCTTGAACTCCTGGCCCTAAGCAATCCTCCTACCTCAGCCTCCCAAAGCTCTGGGATTACAAGCTTAAGCCACTTTGCCCAGTCTAATGTCAGCATTTAATAAGAAGCTATTGTTCCCACCATATATATGTATAGGAGAGGCTGCTAAATGCCTGACTCAATTATCTGTTCTCCCTGTTTCTCTTTGTAACAGAATCCCAAAACTTATTCGGACTAGCAATGTGCCCACTTTCCCCACAGATTCATGTGGTCATATGACTAAGTTCTGGCCACTGACATGGAATTGGAAGTGTTGGGCCAGACCCAGTGGCTCACACCTGCAATCTCAACATTTTGTGAGGTCAAGATGAGCAAATCACTTGAGCTCAGAAGTTCAAGACCAGCTTAGGGAACATGGTGAAACCCTGTCTCTACAAAAAATACAAAAATTAGCCAGGCATAGTAGGACACGCCTGTAGTTCCAGCTATTCTGGAGGCTAAGGTAGGAGGATTGTTTGAGCCTGGGAGGTTGAGGCTGCAGTGAGCTGTGATCACACCACTGCACTCCAGCCTGGGCAACAGAGTGAGACCCTGTCTCAAGAAAAAAATAAGAGGTGTTGAGTGATGCTTCCAGAAAGTTTTCTTAAAGGCATAAGAGGAAGCAGGTAGACTCATCTTCTCTTTCTTCCTGCTAGAACATGGATGTGGTAGCTAGAACTCCAGCAGAATTCTTGGACTTTAAAGCAACCTTGGAAATAAACCCTTGAGTGGCAGAGCAGCAGGAGAGAAGATTGGGTTCGGATTATGCGAGACTGCCCTGGACTGCTCTGAGTAAAGGGTTAACAAAGCCCTTTCTCTTCCCTGGTAAAATGACTTTGCTTTTCATCATTTCTCTGGAAGCCTACTAGGCAAGGTAATAATGGAATGTCAGCTGTGATACTAGGCAATACTGGATCATCTTTATGATTAAAGATGATCCCTTATTGGTAAACTGTATCTGGACCAAGAGGACTCTGACACGTACTATAAGTGCCCATTGAAAACCATGAGTTTTGAGATTGATTCCTTAAGCGTAGTGTTCTTTATTGCAAAGATTCCTGGAGATTACAGTCATGGGCTATCTCAACAGGTATTAGTTCTCATGGAGCATGAAGCTTCTAAGCCAGGTGCCTTCTGCACCCACTGGCTGATCTTGTTGCCTTATATTTCAGCTGACACTTGGCAGGCTGGAGTAAAGCCTCCTGCTGAAATAAGCCTCATGCTGCCATGTTGTTCTGTATCTTTCAAAGTTAAGTGAATAGGGTGTCAGATTGGATGCCACAAGGCTTACTGAGTCCTGTGAGTGTCAATGTCATTCTAAACCTGTGACTACTGCTGCTGCTCAGGCAGAAAAGACATTGCCACTGCTTACCTCTGGCCTTCTCTTACCTGAGAGAGAAATGACCTACTCTCTTAAGTCACACTTTAATAGCCAAACTTAATCCTAATTGCAACATATGTATTTTTAAAAACATGAAAAATATTAAAAAGTAGACCAGGTACAGTAGCTCATTCCTGTAATCCAAACACTTTGAGAGGCCAAAGTGGAAGGATTGCTTGAGGCCAGGAGTTCAAGACCAGCTGGGCAACACAGCAAGACACCTGTGTCTTTTTTTTCAAGAAAGTATGAAGAAGTGGAAGATTCTTGAAATTTGTAATTTTGCAAAAGAAACTGATCTACACTATAATGTACTTCTACTTTAAATTGAAGAAGAAAATAAAGTCTTAAATTCTGAAGAGAAAAAAAAGCAGCATATAATCCCGAACAATATAAAAAGAAATCCATACTTAGACACATTACAGTGATACTAAAGAAAACCCAAGGCAAGGAGAAAAAATATCTTAATAGCAGCAGAGGGAAAGTACCAGTCACCTTCAAAAGAGGGACAAATTAACAGCTGACCTCTCAGCAGAAATAATGTAAGCCTAAAGACAGTGAAATAATGCATATTCAATGTACTAAAAGGAAATAACTGCCAACCTAAAATTCTATACACAACAAAAATATCATACCAGAATTAGGATGAAATATCAGAAAACAGCTAAAAAGAGCTCACCACCAGCCCATCCTCACTTAAAGAAAATCTAAAGGATGTATTTCAGAGAGAAGTATTCTCAGATAGAAACTATGAGATACCAGAAGGAATAAACAGCAAAAATAGAATAAATGTAAACCCCTGAATAAAGAACAGAAATCTTCATTAAATAATTATGTTATGGAAGTACCATATGATTTGGTTGGGGTTGAGGGGATTGTCAAGGAATGTTTCACTGAGGGTGGCAGAGGTCAGTGTGGCTGGAGGGGAAGAGAGGAATGAGGTGGGGCTGAAGAATTAGGTTATATAGGCCATATATAATTATATAGGACTTTATGAGTCACGTCAGTTCTTATCCCACTTGCAAGGGGACACTGTTGTGGGGTTATAAGCAGGGAGATAAGGTTAAATGGTTACTCTGGGTACCATAAGATACAGGATGAAGCAGGGCAAAAGTGGATAGAGGGTTTCAAGTTAGGTTGTTGGGGTTGCAATTGAGAGAAGATGATAGTTTAGATTACAGAGCAGCAATGGAAATGGAGGGTGGTAGTTGGATGCAAGAAGCATTTAAGAAATAGAGTTGACAGGCTTTAGGACACACTGGATGTGAAACTCAGCAGAGGGAGAAACCAAGAAGGACACTGCTATAGACTGAATGGTTATGTCCACCCAAAATTCCTACATTGAAACCCAATCCCCAATGCAATGGTATTTGGAGGCGAGGCCTTTGGGAGGAGATTAGATCATGAAAGCTGAGCCTTCATGAAGGGGATTAGTATCCTTATAAAGGAGACCCCAAAGAGCTCCCTCACCCATTTCACTTCGTGAAGACAAAGCAAGACAGCCATCTATGAATCAGAACATGGGTCTTCACCCGACACCAAATCTGGTGGTATCTTAATTCCCAGCCTCCAGAACTGTGAGAAACAAATTTCTGTTGTTGGTAAACCAGCCAGTGTTTGGTGTTTTGCTATAACAGCCCAAATGGACAAGACAGACACCTTAGTTTCTGGTTTGCATTACTGCCTAGATGTGGTACCAGTCACTTAGACCTGCAATAAGGGCATGTAGCAGAAAAGGAGAGAATGTTGGGACATCCTATTTTATACTTATTTAGCTTGATGTGCCTTTAAGACAGTCAAGGAGAAATGTCAAAGAACTAGTTAAATACTTAGACCTGGAATTCAGAGAAGCTCAAGCTAAAGATACAAATTTAGAGTCATCTTCACAGAAATAACACCTGAAGCCATGGGCATAGCAATGATGACCAGAAAAGGACTTAGGACTGAACCTCAAGAACTCTAACATCCTGAAGTGTTGAGAAGCTTGAGCTCTGGAGTCAGGCTGCCTGATTTTGAATCCTGGCTCTACTAACCACAGGCTGTTTTGCCCTCTCTGAGTACCACTGACATCCTCTGTAAAATAGCTGGTGGTTGCTAGGAGGATTATATGAGATAATACATAGAGAGTGTCTACCACGGTATCTGTCTCATGGTAACAGCTCCAAAGCTTAGCTTTATTCATAATATGACAGGAAAGGAGAGGATAGACTGGGAAAGGAGACAAAGCAGCAGGCAGAGAGAAAAAGAAGAAAAGACAGAACAGTGAATGTTTTCAGGAAGAGCCAGCAGTGTTGATGTTATAGATAGGTCAAAAAGATGAGGACTGATAAATGTCCTATAAGCCTAGGGACCCTAGATAAACCATGTTAGAGGGAGAGGCGTGCAGATGCCATATTGGAGTTAGGGTGAGAAAATGGAGACAATAAGTGTAGAAGACATATCTGGGAGTTGAACTAACAAAGGGAGAACAAAAATATCAATAGGTTCCTATGGAGAAGGGTCAAGGAGGTCTGTTACTCTAAGAAAGAGGCACCAACAGATATCTCCCAATGCTCTTCTGTGGAACAGCTGACTCGGCAGATAGTGAGTTCCTCATTCCCAGCACTGATCACAGACACTGGATGACCATTTGTTAAGACAGGTGAACAGGGAGGCTGATGACTTGGAGACCTGTGATTCAGGGAAAGGGCTCGTGAGACACAGGGACTAGGAGTGGGGTCAGAAAGAGTCAGCTGGTGTTGAACTGCAGAGAAAGGTGGCATTGGGCGAATACATCAGCCCTGCTTAGGTCAAGTAGCACTCAGGGAAAATGTGTAGAACTGAAATAATTAGTAATGTTTTGTGACTATCATTTTTGAACCTCTAGATGTGCATTTGTGTTAACCTGACAAGGTACAGGATGAGATGTTATAAAAAGTGGATTCCAAATTTCATGCATAGGTAACATCCCCACTCTCTAAATCCATGACACTGATGCATGTAAACAGAAAGAAAAAAAGAAATCATAAACTACTCATACATTGATGACTATAAAGGAAAAGGACAGGAGAGATACATGGCTAATTTCCAAAAGATGGAGGAGTCCACAGAAGAAAAGAATGAAGAAAGGCAGCGAAAGGAAAAAACGAAGAGTAAACATGAAAATAAGTGGCAAAAAGCTCAAAAGGAATAACACCAAAACATTAACCAGGGTCATCCTGGAATGAAAAGAACACAGGTGATTCTTATTTTCTTCATTTTGATTAGCTAGATTTCTATATTTCTTTAAATTTCTCATCTTGTTTTTCTCTTTGCCTAGTTCCCAATACAGATGCTTAAAAGGACGATAATACATTTCTCAACCTACCATTCAATGCCAGATTTGCTAGGATAGCACATGCCGGGTTAACCTGTAAAAATCTGATTTTAATTGCTAGTGCAATGCTTGCCCTCTAATAATTCATTCTCTATTGTCTTTGAGTATAAATATTTATTGCACTTAAAGGTTCAATTTACCTTTTTTAAAGAAGCAATTTTTTTTTTTTTTTTTTTTGAGACAGAGTTTTGCTCTGTTGCCCAGGCTGGAGTGCTATGGTGCTATCTTGGCTCACCACAACCTCTGCCTCCCAGGTTCAAGTGATTCTCCTGCCTCAGCCTCCCAAGTAGCTGGGATTACAGGTATGCACCCACACACCCAGCTAGTTTTGTATTTTTAGTAGAGATGGGATTTCTCCATGCTGGTCAGGCTGGTCCTGAACTTCCGACCTCAGGTGATCTGCCTGCCTCGGCCTCCCAAAGTGCTGGGATTACAGGCATGAGCCACCACGCCCTGTGCTAATTTTTTAAAAGAAAAAGAAAAAATGTGTCCTTACCCAAATCATCAACACATTTTTGAAAAATGACAAGATAAGAAATGTAAGCTTTGTCCAGTTAAAGCATGTCAATATTATAACATTAAAAGTCATCTACTATTAACTAAATAGATGAGTCAACTTTTAAATGCATCTATCATGCAAGATATCTAGCTTAAAAATACAGAGCTATAGGGCCAGACCATGTCCTCCTTACAGAACCAAACAATATGATTCCTGGATCAATAGTTACAGAACACAACTATATTTGTAATACTAACCGTGTGTGTGTGTGTGTGTGTGTGTTGGTGGGAGAGCTTAAAACAGTTCTAGATGCAAAAATGGAGAAAAATAAGTCTTAATTGTTTAACGCTGTCTTTAAAAGTCAAATTACATTGATAGCTCAGATAATCTGATTAACTTCACCTGTTGGTCTTACCGCCAGTTTACTCATCCATGCACTACACATGCGTTTATCTACTCATTCCCTCAACTCAAAATTTTACAGATGCATTCTCTGCCTCTAAAAACTTGCCCATCACTTTAACATTTCACTAAATCCTCCTGGGAAGAACTTTTCATATTAGTCCAAAAAAATGTGACAATATTACCTTTTTTCCCTTTTGGACACTATCATCTCTTCCTCTAACTAGAATAGTCCCTACCAAGTAGGAATGGGTTTGGCTGCAAGACACAGAAAACTGTGTTTAAATCTGTGGTTAAACCACAGGGATATGTACGATCTCACTGAACTAAAAGTCCACAGGTAGGTGGTTCCAGGGTTCCTTCAGGGAATAGATGGTGTAATCGAGGACCCAGACACTTCCACACTCCCACGCCATCATCCTTAGCATGGCGTCTCCTATTCCTATGCCTGCTGCCACACCAGGTGTCACATCCTCATGCTGTGCTTAAATGCAAGCATCAAGGGTGTGGCAAAAGATGTTCTCTCAGAAGGTTCTGTCCTTTATCTGGAGAAAAAGCATTTCCAGAAGTCTTCCTTACAGCCCCATAGGCCAAAACTGAATCACATGGCCACTCCTAGTCACAGGAAAGGCTGTGAAAGTATTTCCCTTCTCAGCTTCTAGTCAAACTCAATCTCCTTATTTGTAGGAATTAAATGAAAGTGCACTGTTGATTCTATCTCCAACATTCCTATTGCATCCGCGTAATTATCTTCATCCCCACCACTTCAACTCCCACCACTGTACTACAGGCTTCAGAATATCCACCTGAAGTCTCCCAGCAGTTCTTAGCTGGTTTCCTGATTGCCCCATTTTGTCCCCTGTACCATCCACCTATTTTATTTTATTTTATTTTATTTTATTTTATTTTTTTGAGAGAGTCTTTCTCTGTTGCCCAGGCTGGAGTGCAGTGATGCAATCATAGCTCACTGCAGCCTGGAACTCCTGGGCCCAAGTGATCCTCCCACCTCACCACAAGCAGCTGTGACTACAGGCTCATACCACAACACTTAGCTAATTTCTTCTATTTTTTGTAGAGATGGGGGTTTCACCATGTTTCCCAGGTGGGTCTCAAATACCTGGGCTCAAGCAATCCTCCCACTTCGGCCTCCCAAAGTGCTGGGATTACAAATGTGAGCTACT
>NW_012101209.1:3255328-3256653 GCF_000951045.1 Mandrillus leucophaeus | reverse complement strand
GGTTACAGGCTTGAGCCATCTTACCCGGCTGTCTTTCACTGCTTTTATACTGCAAAAAGTTTTCACAACAAAGATGCTCAGTTGCTGCACACCCAGTCCTTCAGAGGAGTTATGCTTGTATATGAGCTCAAGGAACATCAAAATAGTTTTTTGAAAGAGAAGAACATCCTGGAAGATGAAGCAAGCTGCACCTCTGCCTTCATTAGTGAAAATGCCCTGTGCCAATACCTTTATGTCAAACGAATAAGAAGTACTGTTATGTGACCCGGAGTGCAATCCCCTGGTTCACTTCCTGCAGTGGCTCAGGGCTGGATTTACACTGCCCTCGTGGGGTGGCTGTCCATGGACTTCCAGGCCTGAAAGAAGGAAATTCACATCCTCACTGAGTCGTGTTAAGAGTTCCAGACCGGCAGGTTGCGGTGGGTAAGACCCTGAAAGCTAGAGTCAGGCCCCCTGGGTTCCAATCCTGCTCTGCCACGTACCAGACAGGCAACCCTGAGCAACCATTTTCCCGTGTTAGGGTTTCCTCGCCCTGTCGAGTGAGAATAATAATAATAATACCACCTACCTCCTAGGGTTGCTGTGAGAAATAAATGACTTAATTCACAGAAAGAGCCTGCAACGTCGCCTAGCTGGCACACAGCGGACTTGTTCATAACTTTACAGCCTTTCAACTAAGAGCGCCTGAAACACGCGAACATTTTGCTCGGGTGTGGATTCGCTCCCGTGAGTTACAAAACTTGGGATCCCGGGACCCGGAAAGCAAGGGGGAAAACAAACCGGGAAGGGGCCAAGGGAGAGCTGCTGCGGCAATTTTCACCCAGTCGAGCCCACCTACGGCCTCGGCCTCAGGTCTCCGCCGTTTCTTCTCAAGGAGTCGGTCGGGGGAGCGGCGCTGCACAGCTTTTCTCCAATCAAACACCTCAAGGCTGGCGCCTGATCCAATCTCCTCCCCTGGAGGGCGGGAACGCGAAGTTCCTACCTGCACCTGTGGCAGCGGTGACCGCCTCCTGGGTTATTTTCTTTTCTCCCCCAGCTGCCCCAGCCTTCTGGTTTCCCAAATCACTTGGCAAATAACCAGCAGGTGGGCAGATGTCTTTTCTGCGTTCCTACGGACACGCAGGCAAGTTCGATACGCCAGAGTGAACAGCCAGGGTCCCATCTCTCAGCCGGCTCCCGGGCGGTGCTAGCAGGGAAGAGGGACGCGCGGGCGAATGAAACACTACTAGACCGGAAAGCCGGCCTGGACCTTCACCCCCGGCGGCGAGTCTGGCAGCCCCTCGCCGCCTCCCCCTCCGACCTGAACAGACTGCGCTGCGAGCCCC
>NW_012101209.1:3248617-3249933 GCF_000951045.1 Mandrillus leucophaeus | reverse complement strand
TCACCATGTTTCCCAGGTGGGTCTCAAATACCTGGGCTCAAGCAATCCTCCCACTTCGGCCTCCCAAAGTGCTGGGATTACAAATGTGAGCTACTACGCCTGGCCCATTCTTTTCTGAGATAGAGTCTAGCTCTGTCACCAGGCTGGAATGTAGTGGTGCGATCTCGGCTCACTGCAACCTTCACCTCCCGGGTTCAAGCGATTCTCCTGCCTCAGCCTCCCGAGTAGCTGGGACTACAGAAGGACGCCACCACACCTGGCTAATTTTTGTATTTTTAGTAGAGACGGGGTTTAACCATATTGGCTAGGATGGTCTCAATTTCTTGACCTCGTGATCCACCCGCCTAGGCCTCCCAAAGTGCTGGGATTACAGGCGTGAGCCACTGCGCCCAGCCCCATTCATTCCTTATATACCGTGGCACCACATTTAACTGCGACTCTTACTATGTTCTTCCTCTTTAGTGGATTGTGGTCCTGAATGGTCTGGTCACACCCACCTCTCCAGCTTCAGCTCCCTCTCCTTACTTAGATCACACGCACCTGCTCTTTGCCTCTCAAGAAACCTCAATTTCCTCACACCTCCAAGTTGTTGCACATGCTATTTCCTCCATCTGAAATGCTCACCCATTCTGCATCTCAGCTAATCTCTCCTCAGTTTTCAAGTCTCTCCTTGAATGTCCTCCCTGTACACAAGGGTTATTTGTAACACGTTGTTACTAAGTTCAAAGTTGCTAAATATAAATGAGGAAGGGCACTTAAAATAATCAATGTTTTTTGTTAATTTCAGCAGTTAGTAGAGGTTCGTTTATTACTAACATGTTGGCCCTTTTGTTCAAATCACACTTGAGGAGCCAACTGGCAGAACTTATTTTATTTTCCTAATTTTTTTATTCTTTCACCCATATGCTCAACAAACAATGTAAAAACCCAGCTCCATAGCTTCCTAGTGGTGATGACTCCTCAGACAAGGGCATTCCTCCATGATTCAATTTCATCTGTAAAGTAATGGCACTATGATGACTTATCCCATTCTCCCCTTAAAGTTCTGCCTTTGTTCAATCCTGGTGCTGTGATTGAATGTTTATGTTCTGAAACTAATCCCGAGAAACATACAAAAATGCATGACTTCCAAATACCCTGTGCTGTGCATATCATAAAAAATTCAAAGAATCCCAAACTAAAAAGTAAAAAATATATTCATATTTTTACCTTTCACAAATTGAAATACTATAAAAAATTTTTCTACTAATTCTATATTGCAAATTATTTGAGTATTTGAGTTAGGCAGTTAGGCAGTATGTCTTTCACTATTTCTT
>NW_012101209.1:3191207-3247082 GCF_000951045.1 Mandrillus leucophaeus | reverse complement strand
GGCTTCCGCCGCAGCGCACAGAAATTGGAGGTGCCCGAGGAGACCAGCAACAGCACTTGATTTAGCTGGGCTGCGGGAATTCCGACCTGTACACTTTCCAGAAGCCTGACCTCTCCAAGTCTGCGCCCAGGAACTCGAGCCCCGGCTTCCAGGTTGATCTAAGCGCGCCCCCTCCGTGCTGTCGGCCGCGTTCACCGCGCGGGGCCTCCGGGTCCTGTGAAGCCCGAGCAGGTGAGCGACTGGGGGTGGTTCGGCGTCCGCCGAGAGAGAGCCTGGCGCCGGGGGTCACCCTGGGGTGCTGCCTGGTACCTCCCAGGTACCCGCCTCCCGGCGCCCTAAGAGAGGCTGAAAACCACGGACGCTCCAGAACTCCGTTTTCTGTGCTTTTGCGTAATTTGCCATCTTTTCCTTGCGCAATTCGTACAAAGCCCTTCCGTGCTCACAAAGTTGATAATTGTGAAGAAGAAATTGTAGGTTAGAGGAGAGAAAGCAGCATCAGGACACCTTCCCACCACTGTTAGTAAATGACTTGGGGGTAGGGGTTGCTTTTCCGATCTGCAAAGTAGGAGTGAATGGGATGTTTGCAGACGCAGTTATTAATTGTGCCTTAGGGCGTGGGTGCCTTTTGTACCGAAAGAACTTTTGGCCGTTTTTTCTTGTATTGTTTTCAAGTCGCTGCCCGAGTGTGTCCTCAGGGCATCCTGGGGAGGAGCTGGTGCAGCGGTTTCGGGGCGCAGCCGAGGCCGCCCCGCCGCCTCCCGTAGGCGATCAGACTTCCTCTCCCTGGCGGGTTCCGGGAGGAGAACCTCCTACAACAAACACCGCCGAAGTTTCCCTCTCCAGCGCGTTCGCCAATCCCAAGAGCGCCCGGCGCGTGGGCTGGGAAGAGGCCGAGCGGAAACCTGGAAGTGAGCCGCGGCGCAGGCGAATCCTGCGCGTTGCTGGTGGCAGCGCCCAAGAGACCCCGCACAGAAAGTGGGCTGAGAGTCTTGCTTGCTGTACCAGCACTTAAGTGCTCAGAAGCGGCCTTTCGCTTCGCAGAGGCGGGGGGGTCTTAGAAGCTTGGGGAAGAAGCACGTTGTTTCGGAGTTCCTGGTTGCGTTCTTTCTCCTTGGGAGGAGGGAATTGCACAAGGAAAAGAAGAGAAGCCTTTACTTTGTAACTGGAATTCTCCCGAGTTGAGCTGCGTCGTACAGACTCGGTGCATATTTTAATACAAAACTAAGGGAAGAGGCCATTTGATACCGCTTGGCTTCATCTCAACCGTCAGCCGGGGGTGACTTCAAAAAGACGCAAGATTGGGCTCTGGGGAATAAAAGGAAGAATTAGGATGGCGGTTTTCAAGGGAAGTTAAGTCTAGACATGCTTCTTTGAAAGTCACAAGGCAGAAGTGGTCAAAAGCAGAATTTAAAAGAACCAAAACAAAAATACCATAAGCTTGTCCTTCTCTCCTGCTGGGATATAAATTCTCCTAAGTATCTCATCGAAAAGGCTCCTGGGACGAAAGTCGACGGGAGCAAATCTTGCAGGGAAATTTGACTGTTTGACCATGGACTAATTAATACTCACCGTTCACCTGTAGAGAGGATGCACTTGGTTCCCAGCGCCCTCCTTCCAAGTGCTCATCCAAAGGCAGGCCACCCTGGACCGGATGGGTCACCTTTGGGCATCCATCTACAGTCAAGCAGTGTGGACAGGGCAGGTCATTTTCCCTCTCGAGACGGGTTGATCCAGAGGGCTGGGTACGTCCCCTGGGTCCCCCCCCACCCCGTGCACCCTGACCACTGCACTGCACTTCCCCTGAAGGCAAGGCAAAGGTTGAAGCCAAAGAGTTCAAGGGTCAGCCTGGAGACCAGATGATGGTGCCCTGAAAGACACTTCCACCGGCACCCTACGGGGTGCGGTGGCGTCTAACTCTAATGTGGGCTACGTGGCTACGGGATTGGGTCTCTCCACCCTAGGGGGGCACATGACTTCAACCAACGCAGTAACCAAGTTTTGTTTTCATCCCCAGCACAGGCCGCTGCCTCAGCATCCACCCCGCAGCCCACGTGTGGCAAGCCGGGGAAGGGGTGGAGTGAACGGCCGGAGACCACGTGGAGGGAGGGGTCGCCTTGGCCCTTCCATCTGGGTACCGGGAGCCCCTAGGCCCTCCGGCCATGGCCGACAGCGACAGTGCGGGCAGCTCGGGCCCCTGGTGGAAATCGCTCACGAACAGCAGGAAGAAAAGCAAGGAAGCTGCAGTGGGGGTGCAGCCTCCAGCCCAGCCCGCTCCGGGGGAGCCCACGCCACCTGCGCCGCCCAGCCCGGACTGCACCAGCAGCTCCCGGGAGAATCAGCACCCCAATCTCCTCGGGGGCGCCGGCGAGCCTCCCAAACCAGACAAGTTATACGGGGACAAATCCGGCAGCAGCCGCCGCAATTTGAAGATCTCGCGCTCCGGCCGCTTTAAGGAGAAGAGGAAAGTGCGCGCCACGCTGCTCCCGGAGGCGGGCAGGTCCCCGGAGGAGGCGGGCTTCCCTGGTGACCCCCACGAGGACAAGCAATAGCCCCAATAGCCTTCGCGCTCCAAGACTGTCTACCCAGCACTACCCCAAGCCCCCAGTTCCAAACCCGAGACTTCAGGCCCGCCCCCTTACGTGTCGTCTCATTCCACCAAATTCAGAATATTTACACAATGCCTTCATGATTTTATTTTTCTGGAAATTGAAGTGTCAATTGGGTTCTCAATATTTCACGACTCCAAGGATGCATTAAATATTTATTTGTGGTAAGAGAAGATACCTGCCGCGGAGGAGGGTGGCATAATTATTTTTTTCAAAAAGCTATTCTGGGACCCTGGCCCCCTGGCTCCTGTCACAGCTCAGCTTGAACTCTGTAGCCTCTCAAATGAGAAGGTGGCTGTTATTTAGGACTCTGGGGAAAGCAAATCACAGTGCTGTTTTTAATGCCTGAGAAATGCACTTTAGGGGTACCTCCGTAGACGTATACCTTAAGTGAAGGAGTGGGGGAGGAAGAAGCATTCTTAAGTAGAAGTATTTTAAGGTAAGGCAGGATTGCTTTTAATGTTAAACTACAAAACTGTACTGCCTATTTTAGTGTGGACTATTAAAACCCTTGCACTGTAAGACTTAAGGTGACTTTTGTATTTTTTCCATTCCAAGACTGAAACCCATCATACTTAAAAGCGGGCATGCAAAGTCCGAGGTGAGAGTTAATCATTTGCCACACAACATAACAGTGATTATTGGAAAGCTGCAGGGAAGAGAGCATTTCTGGAAACCAGCGACACCCGGACTGGAACCTGTTAGCCAGATATCCCTATTTATCAGCCAAATTCAAGGAAGGGAGAGAGATACCAATTCATTATTCCTAAATTCAGTGCATTTTCATAGACTATAGTAAGTTACAATGCTAGTAATACATCCCTTTCAGTATCCATTGTTAAACTTATGATTGTCTAAAATTAAAAAAACAAGGCCAGGTGTGGTGGCTCTCGCCTGTAATCCCAGCACTTTGGGAGGCCTAGGCAGGTGGATCAACTGAGGTCAGGAGTTCAAGACCAGCCTGACCAACAAGGTGAAACCCTGTCGCTACTAAAAATACAAAAATTAGCCGGGCGTGGTGGCAGGCACCTGTAGTCCCAGCTACTTGGGAGGCTGAGACACGAGAATTGCTTGAACCTGGGAGGTGAAGGTTGCAGTGAGTTGAGATCATGCCACTGCACTCCAGCCTGGGCAACTGAGTGAGACTCCATCTCAAAAAAAAAAAAAGACTGAACCTTGTGCAGCTAAAGAGGTGGGGGCTTTTCCCCTACCCCTTTGCTTTAAAAGCTTATTTCTTTAAAGTATGCATTTATCTAGTTTCAGACCCTTTAGATCTACCAACCTGAAGATTCTTAACAAAAATCTGTTTGCTTTTATTATAAACTTCAAGAAGAAGAGTAAACGAATACCATTTGCTTTGAGAAAATTACAAGAGAGTTATTGTAGTCGTTAAGAGGCACTGGGATCTTTTCCCACCACAATGCAGTTCATTTATAAACACCCAGAAATGCATGGCAGGGAAATTATATTGATCAAAGTGTATATCTTTGTAGATAATGACAAGCAGGAACTTAATTATAGCTTCTCCATTTTTATATGTAGACAAGCTATTTTTTTGTTTCTCCCAAATTAGTAATTTATAAAGTAGCAAAACATGTCAATTGTTCAAAGATATTAAAGAAATTTGGTGAAGATGGCTGAAATGAATTTAAATTAATGAATCAAGCTTCGGTACCAGCAGAATAATAGAGCTAATTTTGATACATGAGTTTCCACATACCAAAGGCCTTACACTAAAGGAAAGTGTTTATCTAGAGGTTATGAGCACTTTAAATTAAAAGAAAGTATGTAAGAGGGCTTTTTTAAGCATGAAAAGACATTTTCATTGTATACTTAAAACTGGAAAGTATGTGACCAAAATCTCATCCAGGTGGGCTTCCTGGATGAGGAAGACTATATTCAGTTTAAATGGGCCTACCATCTCTAGATTCAGAAAAAGAAGAGGGAATTGAGACTTGGCATGAAAAAGGAATTCATGATAAGGGACAGGACTGTGGGTTGGCAGAGCAATGGGAGTGAATATAGAAAATGTCAAATTAGGCTTTGGAAAATGCTCAAAAACTATTTTAATTTCACTCTGTAGAAAGTAATCAAAATTAGAGTAGGTAACTACCCAAAATGTTCTCTCCTTGCTTCAGGAAGACCAATAGATCAGGACTCTACCTATTTATAAAATTAAGTCTGCAATTACATAAGTTTAAAATCCTATACTAACCCTTTCATCCAGTTTTATTGTTTTAAAGAACTTTTTTCTTTAAAATTACCGTAGACGAACAAAACATTGGCAAGTTTCAAGGTTCTGTGTCTCATTTTGGATCCCATCCAAATCTACAATTGCTGCAGATAATCAATAGCAGACATAGAGTAGAGCAATAGAACTTATTACCGTATTAACATAACATCTTCACCCCACTGTTCTGAGAGAATTTTAAACCATGCTAATGCAGTTATGACAGTGAATGCAATTCACAATCTTCCACTGAGGTTTGTAATTACATCGTTTTAAAGAAGTCCTAAATTATGCAGTGGGAAGAATACACTGATTTAATCCCAACTTAGTGAAATCAGAAACCAAGCAAAATTGGTGGGATAGAAAGATCATAAGGAAGATGAGAATATCAGCCTTGATATGTCTTGCTGGGATTTACGTGCTTTACAGATGTTTAATTACATTCCAATAATATATACAGATTTAAATGTTTTAAACCTTGAGATAATTTATAGTAAAAAAAAAAAATGTTAAATTTGCAGTCAGACTTTTCTTTAAATTATCTTACAAATGAAATTTCACTCACAAATTTGGAAGCCATTTCAGAAATTTTAACACTGTGCTTCCAAAGATACGGGGAAAAAAGGAACAAAACTCTAGCAGTGTATTTGCTAAATACTTTTGTAACCACTATAATTATATACAAAGGGTAGTTTTTGCCCCAGTGACTCTCCTTGCAAAATCCGTGGCTGGGCAGTGACTCATATTACAGGTCACCTGAACGTCTCTTTGTGTCTGTACTTCTATTGTTCAGCACATTCTGACTTGCATTTCAAAAGCACAAACCCGATTTTACATATGCAATTAGGATGTTCTGCTTTAGTATAACACCTGGAAATATTTTTGCTGCTTTGAAACATTATGTGAACTCAGCAATTCTAGTCCTGCCAAGTCCTTAGAAGGGAAATAGAAACCTAATGAGCATTGACTAAAAGCTTTGTCAAAAATAGTGCTTTCCCCGAGATGCACAGAAGAATATTTGGGTGCTTTGAAAGAAGCAAATACTAAAAATGAGCAGACAGAATTTCAAAGGAAAGGTAAACTTGAAAGAAATAAGTGAAAGGACACATATCCAGTGACCCCAAGAGACCTTTTATGAAAAAAGAAAGAATATTCTTTTTCCCCAGCTGAGAAGTGTCAATCAGACTAGAAACAAGCACATAAAAAGCTAGCATGATATAGTAAGGAAGATGGATTTCTTCAAGTCTGTTTTATTTTTAGAGGGTTTCATTATAACAGAAATGTGGGAGATTGTTGAGATAAATTCATGTTTACCTCCATGATAAGTAAAAAGTGGGACCAGAGATATTTTATACATTTGGATGTCAACATACAAATACCATAGTCTAAGGCTGGGTGTGATGGCTCACACCTGTAATCTCAGCACTTTGGGAAGCTAAGGTGGGAGAATTGTTTAAGCCCCAGAGGTCGTGTCTGCAGTGAGCCGAGATTGCGCCACTCCATTCCAGCCTGTGCCACAGAGCAAGACCCTGTCTCAAAAATAAAAAGCAAAACAAAACAAAAAATAAATATCGTAGACTAGAAACAAGTGTGGAACCCACAGCAAAGTTTGTCACCGATGGGCTGGCTGTCTCATTGCAGGATGTTTCTTCTTACCTGTTCTTTGTACTCCCTGACCCCATTCTTACCTTGCCCCCAAGCCATTGCACATGCATTCCCATGAGTCCCAGGGACACAGAAGAGGGGCTGCTAGGAGGCCCATGGGCCTCCTCGGACTCCTGCAGGCACAGTGTGTTGCCAATCACTTTGTTAGAAGAAGACCATGCAGATTTGCAACATGGGATGAACAGTGTTCATGGTGAGAAGATGACCACTAAGCAGATAGGATGTAAGGAAACTATCAGACCTTGCCTTAGAAGACAGTTGACCATTTATTTAGAAATGGCAATAGCTGTCAACCATCATAAATAAGATGGGCAGTGGAATAAAAGCAGTCCTTCTGGGAATTCAAAGCAAGGAAATCAGCTGTGCTTTCAAACAAAAATTGTACTACAGATGATGAAATGATAGACTCATAATTATCATGTCAAAGTTGTTGGCATAATCTTCTACAATAATAAGGTCCATGAATGGAGTGTCTTTATTTCTGAGGTGTGGAACAAGACTGTTTACACAGGAGATAAAAATTTATGGCCCTAAAATCAGGAAGGTTCAGTTTAAAGAAACTGAAGATCCCTAACCCTAAGAAGAACCAGACACTGATTCACCTGCTGGTTGAGTAGGGATTATGGGACCAATGCTAGACCTCCATGTGGCATTTAAGAAGACATTTTCCTGTGGCTGGGCGCAGTGGCTCACGCCTGTAATCCCAGTAATTTGGGAGGCCAAGGCAGGTGGATCACCTGAGGTCAGGAGTTCGAGACCAACCTGGCTAACATGGTAAAACCCCGTCTCTACTAATAATATAAAAATTAGTTGGGCATGGTGGCGCACACCTGTAATCCCAGCTCCTCAGGAGGCTGAGGAAGGAGAATCGCTTGAACCCAGGAGGTGGAGGTTGCAGTGAGCCAAGATTGCACCATTGCACTCCAGCCTGGGCAACAAGAGTGACACTCTGTCTCAAAAAAAGAAAAAAAAAAAAAAAGGAAGAAGGAATTTTCCTTGAGTTATAAATATACTGAATCAGGCATTTCTTTCTAGCAGCCAGTCAGTAAGTATACCCCTTGATTGATACCTCACAAGGATAGCAGCAGAAAACTGCAGTTTTCAAGACACCTGAATATAGTCCTCTTTCTGACTTGCTCTTAGGTAAATCTTAGGTGATAGGGGTGTTAGTCTACTCTTTTGTAAAACTGGGGAATTAGTTTATATTCCTGCTCTAAAACTCTGGTTTAGTATTCTCCTATTCTGAGCAACTTGTTGTAAAAGTAAACCCATAAAATGTTCATTGTTTACTTTGGGGAAAAAAAGGCACCAGCTGTCCAGTACTGATTGTTAGGTGGGGTGATGGGAGGGAAGGCTGAGAAGTATAAACTGCATTATGGATGCCACCACCACTGTACTGTCATTACAGTAATGTAATATAACATAATAGTAACATAATAGTAATGTCTATTACTTCATTTGTTCCTCATAACTAGCTCTTCAGGGTCCAAAATTCTGTCAACCAACCTGATTGTCTACTCTGTTTAAACTCATTTTTTCCATTCCCGTTGATGTCCTAGGTCAGGAATTCATTCCCTCCAGGCACAGGGGCCTGAAGACAACTGTTTCTTCACTCTTCTCCATACTCTGTTCGAAATCCTGCAGGATAAGGTCAAACCCCTTCACCATGTCCAGCTATTCCACATGACAGACAACCCCTGGTGCATGGTTGTGCCTTGCCATGTCTGCAAACATCTGTCAATCCTGTTGCCTCTATTGGGCATGTTCTTTTCCCACCACCTGCCTAGCAAATCCTCAATCAGCCTTCAAGACTCAAGAAGCTCTTTCTATTTAACTGCTATGGGCCTCCTTCTCCCAAACAGATCTGATCACGCTGTTGAGACACATCTATGAGTAGTACATTCAAGCCTGTGTTATCCCCCAGCAGGAACTATAGCATATAAATATGATCTCATGTCTCTCTGCCATTTTAGTCATGGGAGGAAAATTCAGGGGGGCAATTTTCATTCCTTATGAACTTTCATGAACTCCTGGTTAATCTACAAGGAAGTGGACCCTTCAGATAGAACAAGCAGCTAGCATGTAGCTCGTAGCAGGGCCACAATCTTTTTTCCTTTGGGAAAGCAGGTTATGTCTGCCTGGTAGAGAAATGTCTGGGGGTTGTGAATCAGTCAGAGTCCAATCAGGACAGAGAAGCCACATAGTAATTTGAACAAGTATATTTAATATAAAGAACTATTACACATAGCAAGGATTGACTGCTAAGAAGTAAAGGGAACCCTAAAGAATATATTGCTCATGCCAATGAACAGCCACTACTCCTAGAACTGAGACAGAATGCTCAGAAAAGGTCCCTCCTTTTCCCTCCAAACCCTCAAACCTTATTGGAAGTGACTCGGCCATGACCCACTGATTGGTTGAGAAGTTGCCATGGTGCCCCACTAGCAAAAGTTGCTGGTTACTGTATACCAGTAGATCCTAAAGCACTAATCATTAAATGCTTTGAGCTTCATGGATAAAAATATCATAGGAAATATCACTAAGTTAATATAGCATGGGGAGGAAATTTGTATTCCTGTGGCCCAGGTTGCATCAGTTTTATGACATCTCCTTCTTCTATTTAACACACTCTGATGAGACAATCCCCTCAAAATAAAATTCAAGATCATTTAAAGTTCTTGAAGGGCTTCACTTGGTTCACCCTCTGCCCATTTCTCTCCAGCTCTCTCTCTCTCTCTTTCTCTCTCCCTGTCATCTCTCCAAACACTCTCCATTCAAGTGAAAGTAGGCTCATTTCAGTTCATTAACCACCATCTCTCTTCTACTTCCAGGTCTTAGAACATATTCCCTCTACCACTTAGAAACCCTCCTGGGGTTTAGGTTTTCCAAGAGCTCAGAAGCCTGATGAGCCTCTTGAGATATGCTCTTTCTTCACAGACTTCCTGTGATTTTCAGGACACTTCGGCTGCTTGAGCAACCATATATAAACAGAACTTGAGCAGAGTTAACTAGCCTCTCTGGCTCTGTTTCCCTTGTTAGTAAATGGATGTGATAACACCACTATGACCTCAGTGCACATAAAACATATCTCTCAAAGACAATTGACACAGACTAAAAGTCCTCAATCATATAGCTGTTTAAATTCTTACTCTTGAATAATGGGTTGAAGTTGGCCTGAAGGAACTATTTCAATGCTTTCCTTTAAAAACTATCTGGAATTTGGAGGATCCACTTCCTAGGAATCTCAATAAGTCTCCTTTTTAGAAAAATGTGATTATGTCTTTGTTCCAAAAATCAAGGACAGTTGACACACGAGAAGGTCTAGGAGATGGAGGAAAAGCGGGGACTATACATTCAGTTCCTGAGATGATAAAAAAGGAGAGTGGGACTCTATGTTGTCATCTTTATGTCCAAGAATGAATCCTGAGCCTGAGATTGTTTAGTGAATGAATTTAAAGTGTTCCCAGATTTCCAAGGAGGTGGTGAAATAGAGAAATGAAGCAGCAATTGGCTTTATGGGGAAATGCAATGGTGCGTTTCAGCTATATTTAGGCATTACTTAGGGTACTTAAAAGAACACCACTTTCTCAACACTAAAATCTCTAAAGACCTGAGAACCACCATTCTCCCTGCATTTCTTATCCTAGAAACAGAAGAAAGACAAGGAAGCAGCTCCATTCTCACAATCCACATGGTTTACTCAAGCTCTTCAGTTGTACAATGGATGGGAACTTTTTCTTAGGATGGCTTCACAGAGGCAATGATGGTGAGAAATTAAGATAGGCCTTAGGTGGCTCCTTGGCGGGTCCCTGGGGGCATTTTAAAGCCTAGAGCCTTGGCCGACCATCTGTTGCAGAAAGTCTGTCTCAAGCTGAGTTTGCTGAAGAGTGTGTTTTGATTGAAGGCAGCTGCTCACATCTTCACCCTGGGATGTATTGTAAGTTTCTTTTATTATAAGGACAGTTCTCAGGAATTACAGGGAGAGGTTGAGGCAGGGGAGCCTAGACAACCACAGGGCAGGAGATGTAGCCTAATGAGGGTTCCAAAAGGCATGAGAGTTCTGAAAGGAAGTGCTATGGCATCCCACACACTCCCTTGTTGGATATAATCAGAAAAGGGAAGCTGTGGCCACTGCCGACTCTAGTATAATCAAGACTACAGGAACCAGGACTATTTGGAAGGAAGAAGTCAGTTCTTTTCAGTCTACAGGGACACACAGCTAGGGCTTCTTAGGAGTTAAGAGTAGAATTTTACCCATTGCACTCTTTAATTGTGGAAACACTTCATTTTTGCATCGTAATATTTAATTTCCAGGCTTTATAATTTCAGTGCAATTCAACAATTACTTATTAAGTACGTAGTACACACAGGCCTTTGTATGAGGGCCTTGGAGCCAAAAATGAAGACAGAGATGTTATTACTGCTTCATGTACTTCATAAGCTTAAGCCCTGGTGATGTCATTCATATAAATGAATGGCATATAAAGAAATACTCATTTATTTATGTATTCATCAAATGTGTATTGAGTTTATTAATTCTTCCAAATATTCAATGTGCCTATTAGGTCCTAGGCAATGAATTATACTGTAGGTGCAGAAAGAAAATAGGATCTTAAGTTTGCCCTGCAATACAGTGTAGTAAAAACAATAATAGTTTGGAGACTGGTGTTGGATCATTCAGGAGCCTTTCAAGATATTTTGGCTAATTAATTACATATCAGATAGTGTTATTTACCTGGAGGCATTAAAGATGTTCCACATCCTGAGCAAATCACCCTCTTTGCTTCTGGGCCAACACGTACCTGAGTCAACAGGTAGGAGGGGACCATCAGAGTGTGATGTTCTGCCCCTTAACTCATCAAGTTTTTAGAGTTCAAGAGCAGTCACAGAGTCTGAAGCAGCACTAGATGGAGTGGGACATTTCCCTGGAGATCCTAGAGGCATGCCAAACTAATATTTTTCTCTTCTGCAAGCCCTATTCCTTACCCGCTCATCTTCTCAACCTCTTTGAGTTCTCAAGGCACACAGATTCACTTCCTGGGGACAAGGTGCTTCCATCCCAAAGCCAGAGGCCATGTCTAGCCTCCCCAGTGGGAGAATGCTGAAATGTGCTGTGCTGTGCAAGTTAACTTGTTCTCAGTTGGGATGGAGGCACTAATTGGCCAGTCTATCTGTTCCTACAGCATTACCTCTCTTTATAATGATTATCAGTGGGGGTTCTGCTTGTAAGTTCTGTGTGAGGACAGGAGATAACCAGGGAATGACAATGTTCTCTTCCTCTGGCAATCAGTCTATTGCAGAGGAAGGCTTGTGAACCTAGGCACAGAGTTAGGACACATGGGAAGCTCTTTCAGTGGGAAAAAGTCCAAGGCTGTAGCCACAGATCACCCCTGAGTCAGCAGCCTGCTTTTCCCCTCAGTCTCTCAGGGAAGTGGTAAGTGTGGATGATAAGTTCACTAAATCCAATCTGATTTGCATTCTTCCTTTCTTCTATTCATCAGACCATCAGACTTCCTGTTCTCAAACTCATTGAGTAAGATACTCGTTGAAATATTTATTTTTAGGATTTTCTAGCTATAAAAATGCAGGCTTGCTGTCTGATATGGTTAGACTTTTTGTCCCCACCCAAATCTCATCTTGAATTAAATCCCCATAATCCACATAATACCCACATGTCAAAGGAGAGACCAGGTGGAGGTAATTGAATCATGGGGGTGGTTTCCCCCATGCTGTTCTTGTGATAATAAGTGAGTTCTCATGAGATCTGATGGTTTTATAAGTGTTTGGTAGTTCTTTCTTCATTCATTCTCCTTCTTGCCACCTTGTAAAGAAGGTGCCTTGCTTCCTGTTTGCCTTCTGCCATGATTGTAAGTTTCCTGAGGTGTGTGCAGTCATGCTGAACTGTGAGTCAATTAAACCTCTTTCCTTTATAAATTACCCAGTTTGGAGCAGTTGTTTATAGCAGTGTGAAAATGGACTAATACAGTAAATTGGTACCAGTAGAGTGGGGTACTGGTATAAAGATACCCAAAAATGTGGAAGTGACTTTGGAACTGGGTAACAGGCAGAGGTTGGAACAGTTTGGAGGGCACAGAAGAAGACAGGAAGATGTGGAAAGTTTAGAACTTCCTAGAGGTTTGCTGAATGGTTTGACCAAATGCTGATAGTGATATGAACAATGAAGTCCAAGCTAAGGTGGTCTCAGATGGAGATGAGGAACTTCTTGGGAACTGGAATAAAGGTGACTCTTGCTAGACCTTCACAAACAGAATGGTGACATTTTGCCCCTGCCCTAGAGATCTCTGGAACTTTGAACTTGAGAGAGATAACTTAGAGTATCTGGCAGATGAAATTTCTAAGCAGCAAAGCATTCAAATTGTGACTTGGGTGCTCTTAAAACATTCAGTTTTATGCATTTACAAAGAGATGGTTTGGAATTGGAACTTATGTTTAAAAGGGAAGCAGAGCATAAAAGTTTGGAAATTTTGCAGCCTGCCAATGTGACAGAAAAGAAAAACCCATTTTCTGAGGAGAAATTCAAGCTGGCTGTAGAAATTTGCATAAGTAACAAGGAGCAAAATGTTAATTGCCAAGGCAATGATAAAAATGTCTCCAGGGCATGTCAGAGGCTTCATGGCAGCCCCTCCCATCACAGACCCAGAGGCCTAGGAGGGGAAAATGGTTTTGTGAGCCAGGCCCAAGGCCTTGCTGCTTTGTGCAGTCTCAGGACTTGGTGCCCTGTGTCCCAGGCATGGCTAAAAGGGGCCAAAATACAGCTCAAGCCATTGTTTCAGAGGGTGCAGGCACCAATGCTTGGCAGCTTACATGTGGTGGTGGGCCTGCAGGTTCACAGAAGTCAAGAATTGAGGTTTGGTAACCTCTGCCTAGATTTCACAGGATGTATGGAAATGCCTGGATGTCCAGGCAGAAGTTTGCTCCAGGGCTGGAGCCCTCATGGAGAACCTCTGCTAGGGCAGTGTGAAAGGGAAATATGGGGTCAGAGCCCCCACACGAAGTCCCCACTGTGGCACTGCCTAGTGGAGCTCTAAGAAGAGGGTCACTGCCCTCCAGGCCCCAGAATGGTAGATCCACTGACAGTTAGCATCGTACACCTAGAAAAGCTGCAGACACTCAATTCCAGCCCATGAAAACAGCTAGGAGGGGGACTGTACCCTGTAAAGCCACAGTGGCAGAGCTGCCCAAGACCATGGCAACCCACCTGCTGCATCAGTATGACCTGGATGTGAGACATGGAGTCAAAGGAGATTATTTCAGAGCTTTAAGATTTGACTGCCCTGCTGGATTTCAGACTTGCATGGGGCCTGTATCCCCTTCATTTTGGCCAATTTCTCCCATTTGAAATAGGTGTATTTACCCAATGCCTGTACTCCAATTTTATCTTGGAAGTAACTAACTTACTTTTGATTTTACAGCCTTCTAGGCAGAAGGGACTTGCCTTGTCTCAGATGAGACTTCAGACTTGGACTTTTGGTTTAATGTTGGAATGAATTAAGACTTTGGTGGACTGTTGAGAAGGCATGATTGGTTTTGAAATGTGAAAGGGACATGGGATTTGGGAGGGGCCATGGAATGATATGTTTAGCCTTTGTGTCCCCATCCAAATTTCATCTTGAATTTTAATCCCCATAATCCACATGTGTCATGGGCAAGACCAGGTGGAGGTAATTGGATCATAGGGGCGAAGTGTTTGGTATTTCCTCCTGCATCCATTCGCCTTCCTACCACCTTGTGAAGAAGTTGCCTTGCTTCCCCTTTGCCTTCTGCCATGATTATAAGTTTCCTGAGGCATCCCCAGTCATGCTGAACTGTGAGTCAATTAAACCTCTATCCTTTATAAATTACCCAATTTAGGGCAGTTCTTTATAGCAGTGTGAAAATACATTAATACATTGTCCTAACCATAACTACCTCTCTGGTTAATAATAAGAATTAAAGGACTTCATTCATTAGGCAACAACTTACAAAAACTCCCTGAGGAAACTGTGCCATGCGGAAGCATCTACAATCCACTCCACTTGGCCTAGTAGCTAAGAAGTAGTCACAACTGCTGACAAGCAGGCCAGAATGCTGATCATAGCTGACAATCTGTAGGGCTTTACAATTTAGAAAGCACTCTCATACCCATGATTTATGTGATCCATACAAGAAGTTTGTGGCAGGCATGTTTGATGATTATTCCTAAATCCACACCCCTTTGCTACATGACTTTGCAGTTCCTTCCATCAAAATGTGGAGTCTATTTCTTAAGCTTTTGTCTGTGGGGCTAGTCTCATGACTTGCTGTGGCTAATAGATGTTGTAGAAGTGATATTATGCCAACTCCAAGTCTATTAGTCTGCTCGAGCTGCCAAAACAAAATATCACAGACTGGGTGGCTTAAACAACAGACATTTATTTTCTCACAGTTCTAGAAGCTAGAAGTCCAAGTTCAAGGTGCCATTATTGCTGATTTCTAGTAAGACCTCTCTTCCTGGTTTGCCCTCTCACTGTGTCCTCACATGGTCTTTCCTCTCTGTGTGTGCTGAGAGAGAGATCCCTGATGACTTTTCCTCTTCTTATAAGGCCACTAATCCTATCTGATCAAGGCCCCATTTTTATGACTTCATTTTACCTTTATTATCTTCTTATAGGCCCTATCTCCAAATACAGCCACTTTGGGGGTTAAGGCTTCAATATAGGAATTTTGGGATGACACAATGCAGTCTATAACACCAAATCCAGGCTTCAAATGGTCTTGTCAGCCTCCACTCTCTCGGGACCCTACTTCCAACTTTAGATGGGTCTGGCTAACCCGCTGGAAGACAGAGACCACATGAAGCCAAGATCGGCTGTCCCTCTGAGGCCTCCTGAGACTAGCTGGCCACCAACCAACCTGGGCACTCACTGAAGATGCTTGAGAGAGTCTAGATGAGACCAGAACCACCCAGTTGAGCCCTCTCCAAATTGGTGATTTGCATAATTGTGCACAAAATTAATTGGTGGCATTTTAAGCCACTAAGTTTGGGGGGTGGTTTGTCAAGCAACAAAATCTAACTTATTTGGCAGATACTACTTTTCTCTGCATGTTGTTGATGAAATATGGAATCTCCAAGAAATTAAGTGATTACTCAAGGTTTCATGGCTAGCAAGTCCTAAACATTTGAGTCTTCTAAATTCAAATCCTTCGTGGATTTTTGGAGGGTTTTTGTTGTTGTTGTTTTTGGGGGTTTTTTGAGATAAGGTCTCATTCTGTCACCTGGCTGGAGTGCAGTGGCACAACCTCAGCTCACTGCAACCTCTGCCTCCCGGGGTTCAAACGATTCTCATGTCTCAGCCTCTTGAGTAACTGGGACCACAGGTGACCACCACCATGCCCGCTTGATTTTTGTATTTTTAGTAGAGCTTGGGTTTCACCATGTTGGTCAGGCTGGTCTTGAACTCCTGGCCTCAAAGTGATCTGCCCGCCTTGGCCTCCCAAAGCGCTGGGATCACAGGCATTACCCACTGCTCCTGGCCTGTTTTGTTCTGTTTTGTTTTCATTAGCCTCTGATTCTGCTCCAAAAATGATCGACTCAGAGCCTGGAAACACAATGACATTGAAATGGGGCAATTTATGATGAGGCCTTTTCCGGCAAATTGATTCCTAATGGACTTTAGAGTTAATGTGTTGCGAATGTGCGTGTATGAATGTGTGAGTGTGTGTGTGTGCAAGCATTTACCTATATTTCCTCTGAAGGATACAGACTCAGGGTTTATCAGGCTCTTTGATGCCAAATGCCGGAAGGTCACCACTGAGTCTTACCAAGTAACTGCATGTTTGTTTATGCAGACCCTTGTGAGCAGTGAATAGCTTTATTGGCTGTGATGGATTTGGGGCTTGCCTGTTTATATCAGCCTGATGGGGACAGCCTCCGGGAAAGAGTGGGCATGTGTTTCAATATGTTCCTTAGTGATAGACCTCAGAGAGAGTTTCTCCAGTCTTTCCATGATATGCTGAAGGCTATTGCAGAAGCTGAGGTCAGGAACACATCAGGGATGTAGAGACATACAATAGGGTTGGAAGATGATTGTTTTTGAGAAGAGTGACAGACAAGGGCAATGAAGGGGAAGCTTGAGCCCTGGGACGACTCATTTCCGTAAGACTTCCCTTGTACTCCAGCCCATGGAGCTCTCTGCCTTTACTAACAGGCATAACCGCAGCCTCCTATTGCAAAACCTTTGGTTTATTTCCAATATTCTGCTCTTTAAGGCAATGCTAGATAGAATAATTTGAACAAGATTTTGCATCTGATAAGTTTATCTGTAAAATTAAATTCTAGAAGAAGGCATCCTAGGTCAAAGAGTATAGATTTCACAGTTTTTCGTTTGTTTGTTTGTTCGTTTGAGACAGAGTCTTGCTCTGTCACCCAGGCTGGAGTGCAGTGGCATGATCATGGCTCACTGCAGTCTCAACCTCTCAGGCTCAATCAATCCTCCCAAATCAGCCTCCCAAGTTGCTGCGACTACAGGTGCATACTAGCATTTCTGGCTACTTTTTGTCCTTTTTGGAAGACAGCTATGCTAACCACTACACCACCAACACCTCTGCACCGCTACTATTTTTAGTAGAAATAGGGTTTCACTATCTCTACTTCACAAACCAGACTGTTCTCAAACTCCTGGGCTCAAGTGATCTGCCTGCCTCAGCCTCCCAAAGTGCTGGGATTACAGGCGTTAGCCACTGTGCCTGGCCCACAGATTTTTATAGATAAATTTTATTGATGTTGTCACATTGTATCTATAAGGGTTGTACTCATTTACAGCATTCACAAGCAATGAAAGAGCTGTTTCCTCACACCCTTGCCAAAGAAAGTCTTTCCAAACTTTTGGATTTTAACTACTTAATAGGTAAAAAATGGTATATATCTTAGAGTAGTTTTAATTTGCATTTCTATCATAAGTGAACTTCAGCATCTCTTGGAACATTTCAATATCTTTTTATGTAAACTCTGTTGATATTCTTTGTTCATTTTTTGACCATGTTATTGGTTTAATTGGTCTCTAATTATGAGACATATGCTAATCTTATTTATCCAGCTAGATTGCTTTTTAATCACATTTATGTTATGATATTATTGCATTATTATATTCTTCAACTCTCATGATATGGTTTTGGGAGTTTTGTGTGTGTGTGCGTGTGTGTGTGTGTGTGTGCGTATGTGTGAGTGTGTGTGTGAAAGGATTTATTATGGATCTCCAACCAGATTTTCAGTTCCCTAAGTACAGGACCAGTGAATTATGTTTACTTCTTTGGCTTACTGAATGAGGGAGAACAGAAGAACTGAATGTTACCTGGAGACTGGGATCTCATCTGTAGTGGATGGAATGGACCTAAAAAAGATACGTCCTAACCTCCAGAACCTATGAATAAGACCTTATTTGGGAAAAAGGTTTTTGCAGTTATAATTAAGTTAAGGATCTTGAGATCATCCTGGATTACCTAGGTGGGTCCTGGATAATCACTCACATACACTCAGTCAACCAATTGCCACTGCTGAGGAAACACAGAAAGAGCAAAGGGGAGAAGACCAGGTGTAGAGGAAGGGCAGAGACTGGAATTAGGAGCCAGAGCCCCAAGAGTACCTGGAGCCCCCAGCACCTGAAAGAGGCAAGGAAGGCTGTTGCCTTGTATGCTCCAGAGGCAGCGTGGCCCTGCTAACACCTTGATTTTAGACTTTTGGGCTCCAGAACTGTGTGAATAACTGTGTTTTTTTTAAGCCAGCAGTTAGTGATCATT
Source organism: Mandrillus leucophaeus (assembly GCF_000951045.1). Lineage (NCBI taxonomy): Eukaryota > Metazoa > Chordata > Mammalia > Primates > Cercopithecidae > Mandrillus > Mandrillus leucophaeus. The sequence goes on along the minus strand of NW_012101209.1, from coordinate 3,228,806 downwards.
TGTTTTGGCAGCCACAGGAAACAAATACATCATCCTTAGCTCCTGTGGTCCCTCCCTATCACATCAACTGAATACACATTATTCTGCTGACTGTTGTGAGGGGAGGAGAGGAAGGAAGGATATACAGAAAGCATAAGAGAAGAGGGAAAAGGTGGGATTGGAGTGGGGTAGAGAATGTCAAAGAGAGGAGAAGAAAGAAGAGAGGAAGAAAAAAATGAAACAAAAATGAGCAATGAGGTAAAAATGGGTTGCTGTCTGCTCAGACCCTTTGACCTTCTCTTTGTCCTCATTGGTCCACACGCAGCCTCTCTTTCTTCTTTCCCTCAGCCTCCCTCAGCCCCCCATGCACCTGCCACACTAAGCAAGTTCATTTTTGTGCTGTTCCGACTTCCCGTCCCATCCCACGTTCTGCTTTCCAATCTGCAGGCGCCAGTGAGAGGGGAAGAAGCCTGAGCAGAGGCTCTTGCTCACCCAGAAAGTTCCACCCCACATCCCATCAGTCACCCTAAAGAGAGGCCTGGGAACCCGGGCCACTCGCCAATGCAGGGTCTCCTGGGCTCAGGCAGATACCCAAAACTTACACCACCTCAAGCACCCACTTGGAATGCTTCTGCTGTCACATCACTCTGCTCTATCTGCCAGCCACAACCCAAGTAAGTTAAACAGAGGAAGTGGCCCAGAACTGCCAAGTGTGCCCTCGGAAAAATTTCCAAAGGCAGAGGAGGAGGCTGTTATCATTTTGGGGATCATCTTCTGGGCTTTAAGTAGGGGCTTTAAGCTTCTCTGTGCTGCCTCTAGTGGTCGCTGGAAGGAATGCTACCCTAAAGGACGCAGGGGCTGCTGGTGGTTGTTTTTTTTTGTTTTTGTTTCTCGTTTTTTGGTTTTTGTTTTGTTTTGCTTTTTGCTGTGAACAACATGTATGTAACCTAAGTGTCATCCTCTGCCCATTGACCTCATTATTATTCACAAATTTCTCACCCACTTTTTGAAAAATTCCCTGTGTTTTTATCTAGGCATTTTTGATCATTTTTTCAGAGAGGATTTTTAAGCCTTTTTAAGGAATCTCCCATTTTGTGATCTTCCATTATTTTTGTAAATATTTTAAATTTTAATATGACAAAAATCCCTTGTAGTATACAGTTCTATGAGTTTGGACAAATTCATAGACTGGTATAACAATCACCCAAATCAGGAGACCAGATGATCCCCTCTCTCCAAAAATTTCTTCCAAATGGCCCCTTTTAATCAAATCCTCCCCCACCCTGTATGTCTTAGTAACCATAATCCACTGATATTACTTTTATCTCTATAGGGTTCTTTCTTGCAGAATGTCATATAAATGAAATCCTACAATCTGTAGCGTTTTGAGTCTTGTTTCTTTCACTTATGATAATGCATTGATTAGCATAATCCATCAGTTTTGTCAAGAGTATCACTGGTTCCTTCCTTTTTGTTGTTGAGTAATATTTCATTTAATGGATGTACCACTGCTTGTTTATTCATCTGCCCAGTGAGCAATATTTGGTTGTTTCCAGGTGTTTGCAATTATGAATGGTGCTGCTACAATTTCTTGAATACCTGTTTTTGGTGAACCTAAATTTTCATTTTTCTATGGCAAATATGTAGGACAAGGGTATATTTAAATTTATTAAAAATGCCAAACTATTTTCCAGAGTGGCTTTACCATATTGTGTTTCCACCACTAATGTATGAGAGGTCTTTGCCAGTACTTGATATTGTCAGTTTTGTTTTCATATTAATCATTTTAAGAGACATATAAAAGTATCTCGTTGTGACTTTAATTCACATTTCCATAGTGATTAATAATGTTGAGCATCTTTTTGTGCGCTTACTTACTATCCATATGTCTTCCTTGGTAAAGTGTCTAAGTCTTTTGTTCATTGTTTTAGAGTTTGTTTTCTTGTTAAATTTTCAAATTTCCTTACATAGTCTAGATATTCTTTTGTCAGATATATTATTTGCAGATATTTTCTCCCAGTCTTTAGCTTGCCTTTTGTTTCCTTCACAGTGTCTTTTACAGAGCAAAGGTTTTTAATTTTGTGAATTCCAATTTAGCATTTTTTTAATGTATTAGGCTTTAGATGTTATGTCTAAAAACTCTTTGCAAAACTCAGGATTTTGAAGATGTTCTCTTACATTTTCTTCCAACTGTTTTTAAATGTTATATTTTACTCTTAGACCTATGCACCATTTTAATTTTTGTATATAATACAAAGTATGGATTACTTTTTTATATATATATTCAGTTGTTTTATCACCATTTGTTGAAAAACCTATGCTTCCTCCATTGAATTATCTTTGTACCTTTGTCAAAAAATAAATTGGATACATTTGTGTAGGTCTACTTCTAGACTCAATTCTATGTGTCTATCATTTTGCAAATGCCACACTGTCTTGATCACTGTGACTTTATCATAAGTCTTAAGTTAGGCAGTATGAATCCCCCAGCTTCATTTTTCTTTTTCAAATTATTTTGTGTATTCTAGTTTCTTTGACTTTCCATAAAAATTTTTGAATCATTTTGTCAATAACTAAAGAGAATTCTGCTGGGATTTTTATTGGGGTTGTAATAAAGTTATCAATTTGGGGAGAATTAACATTTTAACAATGTTTAGTCTTCTATTGCATGAGTACAATATATATTTCTCATTTAGTTCTTCGAGTTTATTCAACAGTATTCCAACATGCAGATTCTGTAAGTATTCTGTGATATTTATACCTAAGTATTTTATTTTTGGAGTTATAAATGGTACTTTTTATTTCAACCTCCAATTTTTCATTAATAGTATATAGAAATGTGATTTAGTTTTTAATATTGATCTTGTAGCCTATGACTTTGTTGAATTCACTTATTAGTTTAGGAGTTTTTTTTCCTTGGTATGTTACTTGAACTTTCTATGTAGAAAACCATATTGTCTGCAAATAGTGAGTTTTCTTACTTCCTTTCTAATCTGTATATCTTCTATTTCTTTCCCTTGCCTTATCGAACTGACTAGGACTACTTGTATTCTCTTAAATAGGAGTGATGAAAATCTTATTCTAATCTTGAACCTTGTTCCAATCTTAAAGCAAAAATATTCAATCTTCACCATTGTATATGATTTAGCTGTAAGTTTAATAGATGCCTTTTATCACATTAAGAAAGTTCCCTTACGTTCCTAGTTTTTTTTTTAAGTTTTCAACATAAGTGCATATTGAATTTGTCAAATGATTTTTCTGCATCTATTGATATGATTAGGTGTTTTTTTTTCAGTGTAGCCCACACTGACTAATTTTTGAATGTTGAACAAGCCTTGCATTCTTGGAATAAACCCCATTTGCTCATGCTCGCCTCTTTCTAGTCTCCTTCCAGTCCTACTCCCAAAGCCCCTTTGTGAAATACTGACCTATTCCAACTCCTTTCTTTTAGAGACAGTGACCTGAAAGGGTAATGATTTTCCCAGAGTCAGCAGTTAGTAGCACAGCTGTATTAGAATCCAGAATCCTGATGTTGTCCTATAAGATCAGATAAGAAGAAGTATTGAGAGAAAACAGATCTTTGAGATCTTGTCTTTGGAGAGAAGTCTGCCCAGAAACTTAGGGAGCAGTATAGTGTGGTCTATAAGAGCAAGAAATCTGGAGCCAGATTACCTGGTCTCAAATACTGGCTGTGAGACTTTGATCAAGTTATTAACCCCCTTAAGTTTTGGTTTCCTCACGTACAAACTCTTGGAATACTCAATCATCCAATGGCGACCTAACACTCAGCACATCAAAACTGAATATTCTATTTTTCCTCACCCTCAAACCTGTTCCTCATCCTCTGCTCCAAATTTCACTAAATGCCAATTTCTTCTCCCCAGGAACCCAGGCCAAATATCTTTTTCCCTCCATCTTCCTCACCCCCACATTTGATTAATATCAAGTCCTATCAAGTCCACATCCTAAAAGTCAGTTGAATCAAATCATATTTTATCCATTTCCATGGTGTCTCCTCTAGTGTAAGATTATCCTTTTGTTTTTGTTTTTTTGCCAAAAGACTCTAAGTTTACTAACTTGCTTTTTTGCCACCAATCTCGCCCCCTCCCAGCCTTTATGTACACAGTAGCAGTGTGTAATCTTTCTAAGCTCTGTATCTGACCATGACACTATGATCTCTGATCCCAAGTTTCAGTTCCTCACATGTGACTTTCATGAGCTGCCCCAACTTTCCTCCCAAGCTTGTGTCTCATTATTCTCATGTTTGCACTCTCTGTTCCTACCACATTGAAAAGTTTTCAGTCCTTTAAAAATGCCATACTATTTCTACCTTCTAGATGTTTCTTCATGCTCACTCCTCTTCTGAGAATACTCTTGCCCTTTGTATGGCCAACTCGTCGTTTTAGCTGTATTTTGATATCCATTCATCTAGGAAGCCTTTTGTAATATACACCTTGTCCTTCTGCCCCAGTAAGATCTGGACATCATCCCAACATGCTTTTACAGCACCCTATACTCCTCTTATCACTGCCTTATTACATTATATAACTATCAATTTGTCTACACTTCACCACTAGTCTGAAGCTGCTCAAGGTCGAAGACCATGTCCCATCTCCTCACTGTTGTATCTCAGGTGTCTAGCACCTCTGGGCGCATAATGGTTGCCTAACAAATGTTAGCTATTATCATTAAGATTATCATCACCATCCCTGTAATTGAATACATTCATGGTTTACATAAAATGCTAAGCTTGGTATCTAGTTGACAGCAATAAATAGTAGTTTTTATTATTTAATATTCTTCCTCATTTTCTTCATCAAAATTTATATTTCTGAGCATGTAATCAAACTCAAAGTGAAATGCAGCTACTTCTCTTTGATAACTTATCATCATAAGACAGCAAGTAAGAAAAGCAAAAATATAATATATTTAGCATCCACATGTAGACATGAACTTCTGAGTGATATTTTCTTCCCAGATTATCTGATGCTTACCTTGAGGAGAAAAAAAAAAGTGAATGGAAGTTACTCTTGTACTCAGTTGACTCAGTATAGTGAAGTTCAAAGATTACCATATGTATTTAAAAATTTCTTTCTGTGAGCAAATCATTTAACTTCAACCACACCTTCACAATCTCAAGAACAGATACATTCTTAGTTGATGAATAGCTTGCAATAGGGATCCTTATCTTTTCTAATTCTCTAACTTACATTTGAACACAGCATTAAATGGCAAAGGTCTCATTGTAAGACTAGTTCTCTCTTCTTTAGAAAGGCAAGTTAATTATAATTGAGTTTCAAGATAATGCAAGATCACACTAAATGACTTTTGATTTAAAATCTTAACTTTCTGAGACAGAAAAAATCAGTTAAATTGTTTAGCAAAATCTTACTTTCTTAGATTAGTTCTAGAAATACACGTAAGACAAATAATTTTCTTTCTTTGGGGGATTAAAACCTGAAAGGAAATATTAATTTTCCTTCTGTTTAGGTAGACCTAAGGAGGGATTGTAGATTTTGGGTTCACAGTGAACTCCATAGGTCAGCAAACTAAATGAAAAAAAATAAATTATAAGAAGCACTATTTCCATACAAAATGTATTTATCTGATTTTGTAAGAAAAGAATAACATGTTGAATATTAAGAAAATTTGTATTTTACTTGATTCCATGAAGCAAGATTATACAGATGTGAGGTCTTGTTCTTCCACACCTGGCATCCTAAGTGGTTAAAATATTTTTATTGTAAAATCATAACTTCTACATTTCAAGACACCCAGGAAACACTACTTATTAAATCCATATATTTATAGGAATGCCCCTAAATTAACAAACTGTAAGAAAACTCTGAATGTACAGAACAGATCACTTAGGGACAGAAATTATTTTTTATTACCAAAACACTCTTTAACTCAAAAAAGATTCACCAAAAATAGTCTTGGATTTGGAATTATCATAGCGTTTGCAGGTGCAGAGGATACATGATGGAAAAGGCCCCAAAACGACGATAACGAGGCCCCAAATTGTAGATAAATTTATAAGTACAAAAATGCTTTACCATTATAATGTAAGCTAATGGGAAAATATGATTTGCTTTGTCAAACATTGATTTATATAGGAAATGGTATAAAATCTAATAAAAGGAATTACATAATTCTTTATATAGCAGATTATATGTCTAGAAGATTTTGCCCTCCCCAAAAAACAAAATTTAGTCAGGACAGAATATAAACAGATACAAAATGACTTTAGCTAAGTTGAAACACAGAAATATTACAAAGTTAATTAAGCTAATAGCTTATTTTCATCTTGTATCATAAAAGTGTTGGCCTGTCGTTGGTGGCTCAAGCTTGTAATCCCAGCACTTTGGGAGGCCAGGGTGGGTGGATCACCTGAGGTCAGGAGTTCGAGACCAGCCTGACCTACATGGTGAAACCTCGCATATACTAAAAATGCAAAAACTAGATGGGTATGGTGGCGGGCACCTGTAATCCCAGCTACTTGGGAGGCTGAGGCAGGAGAATTGCCTGAACTTGGGAGGTGGAGGTTGCAGTGAGCCGAGATCTGCCATTGTACTCCAGCCTGGGCAATAAGAGCGAAACTCTGTCTCGGGGGAGGGAAGAAAAAAAAAAAGGTGTTGAAGAGCTTATACAAATTGCAAAAGAAAAAAATCAATATTTAGGCACCAAGGGCAAAAATTATCATAGTAAGCTACTTAATAAATACTTTCTGATATCTTTTGCTTGAGTATTACTGAAAGAGAAAATAAAAGGCTATAACTGCCAGGACAGCCAAACAGGGAGAGGCCAGAGTAGCTGCTTGACAGGGAGGCAGTTTTCAATGATCTCTAAACACAATTCTAGGATAAATCTAAAAAATACAATGTCAATTAACTCAGACTGTCCTGAGTTAACACAATTCCTCATTTTAAAAAATTTCTCTTTGGTGCTGATCTTTCTCTTTTTAAAAAATGTCGAGCATATTTTAAAGACTATAATTTCATAGGGTATCAAATTATTCATCTACTTTGAGTACCAAATTATTATCGAACTCAGCGCACCCACATATCTTGGTGTTGCTTAAGGATAGGGACCCTGTCTTTTTTGCAACGTGCCTAAACCATAATAAGGGCTCAATGACATTCACTGAATGCATGAATTAACAGATTGTCAATACCTATGATGTCTGAGGATGACGTGGAGAAAAACTAACATATTCTTCAGCCAAACAGTATTGGATGAGACTATTGCCAAATCCAATAAGATGTGTATTATATTGTTTTAGAAATTTTGCAGGTTCTACAGCATATTAGAAATCTTCTGAATGTCAAGAGGGCCTGGAAAAATCTCAAGATTATTCCAAGTAGTCCAGGTAGAAGCATAGAATCTAGAATTTTTTCACCTGAAATGGACTCTAAAGAATACTTTGGTATAAAGAAAATGTAGCATGTGTGTATATACATGCGTGTGTGTGTGTGCGTGTATATACACCATAGAATACTACTCAGCCATGAAAAAGAACAAAATAATGTCTTTTGCAACAACTTGGATGTAACTTGAGGCCATAATCCTGAGTGAAATAACAAAGGACTGGAAATCCAAATACCATATGTTCTCACTTACGAGTGGGAGCTAAGCTATGGGTATGCAAAGGCAGACAGAGTGGTATCATATACATTGAAGACTCAAGTGGGGAGGATGAGAGGGAGTTAGGGATTTAAAAAAATCGCCTATTGGGTGCACTGCATACTGTTTGGGTGATGAGTATACTAAAAGCCCAAACTTCACCACTATACAACTTATCCATCTAATAAAAAACCACTTGTACCCCTAAAGCTATTGAAATAAAAATATTTTTTTTAAAAGTATACTCTATCCAACCTCAACCTTTACAGAGAAGAATATCCAGGCCTACTTGAGTCATTTGCCTAGTAACATAGTTAATTAACATCATAGATGAAAATGATACTGTTTCCCAGTCAAGGGTTCTTTCCACAACACATGCTGCTTTTCATAAAATGATGGATTTATGAAGATGATCAAATAAGAAATGAAAACTTTGTATTACTTTTTATTGCTTCTTCATAGTTGATTTCTATCCCAGATTCAAGATATGTTGAAACTGTGGAGTTGGGCAAACATGGAGAATAGGAAGATGCCGGAAAGCTGCTGGAACTGCTACAACAAGATTACATGAAACTAACAAGTGTCCTGTTCCACCCTCACATGGTAGCAGGGAAGGGAGTAGGTTTGGGAGGATTCATATTTGGCCTCCATAGCGAAGGTAGCATTAGTCTTTAAGAGGGTCTGACTCAGTCAGTTTGAGTTGGTGTTTAATGGTATTGCTAAGTTGCTAAAAGGTACATGACCAAGGAGATTTGGACAGGACATGATGTTCAAAAGTCCATTTATTAACTAGATAACAAACTCTTAGACAGATTTCTGGAGTGAAAATGTTGCTTGGAATGTAGTTGTATTCCAAGTAAATATTTTGCAGTAACATTCACAAACTATTCTAGCCTGCATACTCCCACTCTTCCAAGAATTAGTTAAGTAACATTTTCATGTTGAGGCAATCAAATTATTACTGTTCAAAAATATTGCTAGTGAAGAAAAGATCACTTATAGGAACTTTAAGCCCTAATGAAGAAAAATGCACTTGATATTGAATGATAATAGCTTTCTCCAGGTATCATTTATCACTGAATAATATAGAATTAAGTTTTCAGGGCCTCAGTAAATTAGGATAAGGCATTGCACAAATACACACACATATATGTATACACACTCACACTATATATATAAACATACAGTTGATTCTTGTTAGTCACAGTAGTCATGTTTTATAAAGTCATGTTTTACTAATTCACTGATTTACTTAATTAGTAAATACTGAACCATTGCTCCCAGGGGAAATAGAGGTTAGGTTCCTGTGTGCCTCTTTTTTTTTTTTTTAAGACGGAGTCCCACTCTGTCACCCAGGCTGGACTGCAATGGTGCAATCTTGGCTCACTGCAACCTCTGCCTCCTGGGTTCAAGCAATTCTCCCTGCCTTGGCCTCCCCAGTAGCTGGGACTACAGGTGCCTGCCACCATGCTTGTCTAATTTTTGTATTTTTTAGTAGAGGGGGTTTCACCATGTTGGCCAGGCTGGTCTTGAACTCCTGACCTCAGGTGACCCACCCACCTTGGCCTCCCAGAATGCTAGGATTACAGGCATGAGCCACAGCACCCGGCCCCTATCTACCCCTTGTCACAATATTTGTCAACTGAACAGTACATAACTTTGTTTTACATGTGTTTCTGTTTAAAGTCACCTTACTTCGTATGTATTATTTATACATTAACGTTGAACTCATGGCCAGCAGCACTAACTATGACACATGCTTGAATGAAGCTTATCTAACATGCATTTTCTCTGTAGGGTACGTCATAACCTTCTTGTTCTTAGGAATGCTAGCTGGCACTTCAGCACTATGCTTGGGGGCCATTTGAAACAGCAAAATCACAACAAAAAGCACAAAATGGGAGTAACATGGCACTAAATAGTGGAAAAGGATACTTGTTTATAGTATGAGAACTGAAACAAGAAGGCATAACCTTGCCTGGGAATCTATGTGCCCGTGAGGTGATTTGAATTTTTCACTACTCTGCATATGTCTGTGACTACCAAAGTATCCTGAGTACAGAATTGGAATAAATTTTAATAAGTTAGTAAATTTGCAAATATTGGAATCCACGAATAAGAAGGATTGAACACAAGTACTATATGCGTACATATATGCATATATGCATTCATGTGGCATTTCTCTGATGACCAAATAAGTTTGGTCCAGTGTTGTTGGCAGCTGTGACTGTTTGCAGCCACAGTGTCATTTCTAAACTGTAACAAGAGCATGTTATCCGTACCTAGCAGGTTGAACATTTAGATACCCCTGCGTGCTTTGGGTGGTTAGACAGCTGTAAAGTGTCCATTCTTCTTACTTAAAGATTCTTAGAACTGCACCTTTTCTTGAGCCCCTCAAAGCCCCTATTTCTTTTCAATATGGTTGAAATGAGAAAATGCTAAGCTTCCTATTTTTTAAAGGAGAAGGATATAAAGAACTCCAAACCTCCTCTACCTTTCTGGTGTCGGCAAGAATGTGAGCCTACAGTCCTGCCCTCCTCAGGAGCTGGCCGTGGCTTTTCCTGTCACTTGGCATGAATCCATGGAAAGAGGGAGGGGCACGTAGACTTTAGAGCGACTTATTACTTAGCTCTGCTGATTTTCTGTGTGATCTTCAACTGTAAAATGAGAATAATAATGCTTATCTCACAGTGTGGTGCAAAGTAAAAATGTTTATTAAGCACTTTGTATTTTATTCTGATTATCATTAATAAGAACAATAATAATTATACTCATCCTCATACCAAATTCATCCCCAAAAGGGATTCAAGGGCAATCTAAAAAAAATACACACCTCCCACAGTTACACTAGATGCTGGTAGGTTGATTTAAAAATACAGCCTGGCTGCCTTCTCTGTAGACCCTTTTTGATGTGCTTGGGCCATTAGCAGGACAAACAGCACTCTCTTCAGCATGCCTGTGTGCTAATCACTCCAGGCTGTCAAAGCCATCAGCAGTTCCAGGAGCACTGATTGCTCCCCACCCTCTGCAGAGCTCTGGTGTTCAAGGTCCATGTAAATTGCTCTATAGAAAAGCTGATCTTAGCTTAAGGTCAAAGGAAGGAGGACTTGGTGCTTGTCTAGGCTCTTTCTCTCTGTCTTCACTTTTCTTGCATTCATATCACTGCCTCCCCGCTATTGATTCCTTATCAGCCGTTGCTAAAGCATGAAGAATAGAACATTTTGAGGCTAAGGAGTTGTGATGGGAAGAGGTGGTTGCCTGAAAAAAAGGCAGAAATCAGACCAATATATATAATAGACATATGCTAGCATATATTAAATATTCCAACATGTAGAGATACATTGAGAGAGTCAGTCATTTGCTATAAATGCTTATCAGAAAATAAAAGATTAAAAGTACTTGAAGTCATACAGTCCTACAGAAAAGTAAGAGGGATCCACACACAAAATCAGCAGCAGCGTTGCATGATAATGAACTTCCTATCACTTGAGATGATCAGGAAAGGCCAGGTGACAACTTGTCATGTATGCAGCAGTGAGGGTTGGTTCATTCCCTCATTGAATCACTCATCAGTCACAGAGCATCTGGGGGGTAGCAGTCCCCATAGGAGCACTGTGATCTTTGCTCTTCAGAAGCTCACTTTTGGAGGCATTATTTAGATGACTTCTGGTATCTTCCATGTCAGGGATTCTATAATTCTGTATCTCTGCATTCAGGACTGACACTTAGTGGGTATGCACTGGTATGACTTTATTGGCCGCTAAAATTCTAAGATATTTCCATAGTGGTTGATAAAAGCCAGTGTGAACCCCACCACATCCCTCTATTTCCCAGGATCCAGCAACTAGAGAGACAATACCTGCCCCAAAAGGGGTCTCGAGGACCTGCCTTTATCTTAACATTCAGAGCCCTTCCAGCTAATTGGCTCCTGTGTTTACCAATTGCTAAATAGTTTTAATATCACTGTCTCCACATCCGTATCTCTCACACTTGTTAGACTTTGTGAAAGAAGCCCACCAATTTAGCCCATCTACTTCTGCACTGTTTTGGAAAGGAATTCAATGAAAACAATGGAGTGTTTTGTATAAACAAATAGGAAGGGGAACAATTGTGCATATATCCAAGTACTCTAACAATAGAGGATTAGGTGATTCTTACATGAAACACTACCCATGTGTCTCAAAAATCTACATATAGGAATATGATAGACCCCAAATATCACTGACAAAAAAATTTTACTTCCTCCCATTATTGAGTGAACTACAGTATCTACAACAAACTAAACACTAACATATCGATCAAAAGCAAAAGTTTCCATCAGAAAGTACAGTCACCTCAAGATGGCATGATGCTCACAAAGAATGCTTGCCCAGATTGCTGGAATCCCAAGGATCAGTAAAGAGTGAAGATGGGAATAGAAACTGGACTGCAGGGAGCCAACAGTTTGCAAAAAGGCTGGCCAGCCGCCAGGGAGAGGCAGTGTCCCTGATAGTCTCATGCTTTCCTTTTCTGCACTGTGAAGCCCTGTTATGCCCAGACCGTTTGTTCCCCAAAGAAGACCACCAGAGTCCAGAGTCAAAGCCAAGCGGCAAGGATCTTTACTACAAGTTCGAACTTGGTCCCTCCATTCCACAGCATACAAGAGGGCCTCGAACAATGCGAGTGCTTGCTTTTTATAGCCCGATGTAAACAGGATATGCAAAGTTACAGGGAACAAGGTAATTCTCTCGGTTACAGCATTACAATTGGTTAACATTATACATTTAGCATTCCTTATGGGAGATCTCCCAGGTGATGTTTTTCTGAAGTTTGAAAGAAATATGGAGGAGTGTGATTGTGCTGGGCTCAGGAAGTTGGGAGATATATGGGGGATGTGCCTCATTCCGTTCAGCCCCATGCAAGCTCCAATCTTCGGTCATGTTTATTACATCAGCAGCCATGCTTAGTAATCCCTAGGGACTTAGGAAGGGGCTGGGGAAAGAGATGTTCAACTGCAAGACCACTGAAGGTAACCAACTGGAAATTAGAGCAGCTGAGCAAAGTAAGAGCAGCTGGGAAATAACTGGAAGTGCTTATGAAGATAAGATGGTGTGAGGTGAGGGCTGGAGCACTTGAGTTGGACTTGAAAGGCTGGAAAATGTGGGGAAACCTGGGTTGCCCTAAAAATAAGTCCAATTTTAATTATAAACACCAAATTGTAATAAACCTTAATTTATTTAGGAGATTACCTGTTGTACATAACTGAAGCCTTACATAGCAAAGAAAATCCTTGGAACTACACATTTTCCACAAGTACAAAAACTCAAATCAAGATAAACAAAATCATAATTTATCAGATCACCTATTAATCAACATTTGGGTTGTTTCTAATTTTCTATATTGCAAAGAACACTGCAATTGCCATATTAATATATACTTCTATCTAGTTTTTGAGACTGTTTTGCCATGTCCTCACCAACAGGAGGAATCATAAGAGGTTTTAAAGCTTTTATAACTTAAAAATGAAAATAATGGTTTTTCTTATTTAATTTGCAGTTCTTCAATATTAAGACATTTGGACTTATAGGACATTTATGGTTCAAATTCTATGAGTTCCTGGTTCATGTTATTTGCCCATGTTTCTTGTGGGTATATTTATATTACTAAAAACTTGGAAATAACCTATATGTTTAATCAATTTCATATAACTCAAAACTTGATTTTGTTTTTCTTTGTCAGTGGCCATTAGAGGACTGTCATGGTCCAGCGGTGCAGTGTGGACCACATTTGGGCTTTATGTGGATGACTAGTTGCCTCCTTCTACTCGCCCCATCATTTTACATGGCTCCACCTGTACTTAAGGGGCCTTTGGTCCTGAGCACCAGAGTTCTTGCAGAACAGAACAGTGCAAGTTTGAGATCAGCCATAACTATAAAACTAGAGCATTTTGTGCTTTCTGATCACATAAGGAAATATGCTTTGTAGTAGTTTTGCAAAAATATTAAAATTTATGAATAAAGTTTTGAAATTACCTATAATTTCATCTCCCAAATTTAATCTCCTATTAATATATTTGTGCATTTTCTTCCAGGCTTTTTTTCTATGCCTTTTAAAAAAACAAAGCCAGCATGATATATGACACGTAATTTTATATTCTGTTTTTCTTTCTTTTTTCATTATACTTTAAGTTCTGTGGTACATGTACAGAACATGCAAGTTTGTTACATAGGTATACACACGCCATGGTGGTTTGCTGCACCCATCGACCCATCATCTACATTAAGTATTTCTCCTAATACTATCCCTCCCCTAGCCCCCGATCCCTGACAGGCTCTTTCATTTATCATATAGTGAATCTTTCCTTCATTAAAGATTCTTTGAAAATATAATTTATAATGACTACATAATATTTTATTGTATGAAATTGATTAAACATATAGGTTATTTCCAAGTTCTTGGTATAAATATACCCACAAGAAACATGGGCAAATAACATGAACCAGGAGCTCATAGAATTTGAACCATAAATGTCCTATAAGCGCAAATGTATTAATATTGAAGAACTGCAAATTAAACAAGAAAAATCATTATTTTCACTTGTAAGTTATAAAATCTTTAAAACATCTGATGATTCCTCATGTTGGTGAGGACATGCAAAAACAAACAGTCTCAAAAACTAGATAGAAGTGTATATTAATATGGCAATTGCAGCATTGTTTCTAACATAGAAACTTAGAAACAACCCAAATGTCCATTAATAGGGGATCTGATAAACTATGGTAAACTAATACAAAGGAATATCATGGAGTCTTTAGAAACAATTAGATAGAATATACACATGCTAACATGGAAAGATGTCCAGAATATATCGATATATTGTAAAGATAAAAATTAAAAGGGCCGGGCGCGGTGGCTCAAGCCTGTAATCCCAGCACTTTGGGAGGCCGAGGCGGGTGGATCACGAGGTCAGGAGATCGAGACTATCCTGGCTAACATGGTGAAACCCCGTCTCTACTAAAAATACAAAAAACTAGCCGGGCGTGGTGGCGGGCGCCTGTAGTCTCAGCTACTTGGGAGGCTGAGGCGGGAGAATGGCGTGAACCCGGGAGGCGGAGCTTGCAGTGAGCCGAGATCACGCCACTGCACTCCAGCCTGGGAGACACAGCGAGACTCCGTCTCAAAAAAAAAAAAAAAAAAAAATTAAAAGGATAATACAGATACTTTGTACTGTACACATATACTCCATTTAATATGCAGGATTGATTAGTTTCTGGAAATGTGGCTCTGGCTGAGTAAGCTGCTTATACAAGTTGTTAAAGCCCTGCCTTGAAGGAGCTGCAGTTTTTACATTCTACATGGGCAGTTGCTTTTTCTTGCTCCTTAAATTCCATGAAATCATGGCGTGATTTCAGTTACAGCTTAAAAAAATTATAGATCCATCCTTCCGGGCTAATGTGTTGTTTATGATGCCCTTCATAATGTCAAAGAATTTCCACAATCATAATTGTCTGTTAATCTCTATCCTCTGTTTCCCCCACCATTTTCATTAAAGTACCTTGAACGTTCGTAACATTTCCAACATCCAGCATGATTCTCGTCTATTTCTTTGGGCCAGATGCAGCACAATCACCCATAAACCCTTTGCTAGTCAATAAAAAGGAATGCTTTCTGCCAGAATTTAAAAGTAATTAAAGAAAGAGAAGCCACAGGAATGTAAATTACATATCTTATGGAAAAATTCTGATAGACCTACGGAGATTTCACTGGCTGAAAGCAGTCGCAGTAGGGAACACAAACTCTCATTGGCCAAGAGTGAACAATTGAACCTGCTCTGTTGGTCTCTCAAATATTATCCTAAATACATATAAATCCATGTCAGTATACCATGATATATTTCCCCCAAACTCTGTACTGCTCTACACTCTTAGCCAAGGAGACCAGCAGAGCAGGTTCAATTGTTCACTCTTGGCCAATGAGGGTTTGTGCTCCCTACTGCAACTGCTTTCAGCTCACTGCAGCCTGGAACTCCTGGGCTCAAGTGATCCTCCTGCTTCAGCCTCCCAAGTAGCTAGAACTACAGGTGCGTGCCGCCATGTTTCACTAAGTTTTACAAAAAAAAAATTGTAGAGACAGGATCTTGCTACATTACTCAAGCTGGTCTCGGACTCCTGGACTCAAGCAATCTTCCCACCTTGGCCTCCCAAAGCACTGGGATTACAGGCGTGAACCACCATGCTCAGCCCTATTTGAATGTTTTATAGTGAGCATGATTACTTTTGAAAGCACACAGAAAAGCAATAATGATTTTTAAAACATTTTCAGAAACAACTTTATATAAATCTTTGTGCCAGTTTCTGATGATTTTGCCATGACAGACTCCTAAGAGTATGATTTTGTGTGCAGAAATATGCAATCTTTAAGGCTCCTGTTACATTGTGCTGTGTAGTTTTTCAGGATGTTGACCAATTTATGCTTCCATAAGCAGTTATTCACTTATTTCTTTATTCACGAACCCAACAAATATTTATTTGGTGTCCGATGTGCCTGCTACACTGCCTAGACCTGGAGTTACCATGGTAAGCAATCCAGACATGGTATCTGCCCTCATAGGGTATATAAATATTAATCAAATTGATGTGTAATTTTAAAATACTGTGATAAATGCTATGAAGGAAAGTAAGAGGTACTATGAGAGCCCATTGATGGAGTAGATGGAGAACAGGAGCGGAAAGCATCCCAAGGGCACTCCTGGGGTTGGAACACAAGGTGCACATACACAGTGGCTTGGGGTGAGAGGCCAATCATATAAACACAGAAAACATGAGGGAGAAGGTATAGTGAAGTAGAAAGGTACAAAATGGTGTGTCTCAATAGAGACGGTGTCAAAAACATCATTTCAAATGGAATTAATGATTCAAAAAACTATGGATTTAATAATATTGCTAAAACTACTAGAATTTTTCAATGTTAATTTATGTATTAAAACAAACAAAATACAGTTTATATAGAAAAACAACCATAAAGAGTAAAGAAGTCTAAATAACAAAAAGCATAAAAAAGACAGAAATAAAACTAATCATACTAATTGCAAGCAAAAGCTAAATGGATTAAAGACTGAGAGTTAAATAACAAAGACTTTTAATCACAATCACAGTTACTGCTTATAAGAGGCTTGAAACAAAATGAAAATGAAGAAAGCAAAATTTTTTAGAGAACAAAGTTAACCACATGGAGGTTACATTAATTCTAAACAAGACTGAATTCAATGTATAAAATATATGAGGTAGGGTCATATTAATATTATTAAATTATATTATATTTTAGAAAAATATGCCCCTATATCCAAGACTCTTTATCTATACTTTATCTGTATCTTTATACAGTATCAACAGGTATAAAGCCAAATAGTTCATATACATGAGAAATCGAAGGATGACTATTACGGAGGATATTTTACTATGTCACTTTCCATATTTGACAGTTTACTAGACAAATAAAAAAAGGTTATTGAGTATTTCAATAATCTAGTAGATGTATAAAATTTTCTATCCTATCAAACTCCCTACTCTACAAAGAGAGAATATACTATTCATTCAAATATTTATGAGACATTACAAAAATTGTGGTAACAGTGAGACTTCTATGAGTCCATAAGAAAAATTCTTAAAATTTTCATAAAGCAGAAAGCATACAGTCTACATTCTCTAATACTAGAAAATTATAAATAAGGAAATAAATTTTAAATTTGAAAAGCTATTCTTGGAAATTGACAAAAATCTCTTACATAACAAGTATCAAAAAGAAAGCAAAAATCACAATTAAGGATGGCAAAGAGAACTCTCTATTCTGTTATTCCTACTTTTTGGTGGGGGTAGGGCTGTTTGAGTCATTGATTTCCCAACCAAAATGCTTGTAGGGATTTCTAAAAATTTATCTTTGTATTAGTCAGGGTTTCCAGAGAAAGAGAATCAATAGCATGTATGTGTGTGTCTAAATATGCAGGGATAAAGAGATTTATTTTAAAGAATTGGTTTACATGAGCGTGGCAGCTGATAATTCCAAATTCTGCAGCATGAACTGACAGGCAGAAGACCCAGGGAAGAGTTGTAGCTTAAATCCAAAAGCAATCTGCTGACAAAATTCTCTCCTTTCCGCGGGAGGTCAATCTTTTTTCTGAAGGCCTTCAACCGACTGGATAAGGTACAGCCACATTATGGATGGTAATCTGGTTTACTCAAAGTCCCATCCAAAAAATACCTGTGTAGAAACACCTGTGACATTTGACCAAAGATCCAGGTACTGTGGCCCAGCCAAGTTGACACATAAAATTAATCATATCAAGTCTTATAATTCAAAACACTTGCCTTTACGTTCCTAGCTTTGGACTTCTTTTCAAAATAAGCCCTTCTTATCTGCATATATGGAGAATTTTTCATATCAGAAGAGTGTTTTTACAATTATGTTGAATGCATTATTTAAAAAGAAGTATTTGCAGAAGAAAAAGAAATTTGCTACAAAGCTCTGAAAAGAAGTCCACGCCTATAGCACACAGGGTGAGTCAGAGGGTGTGGTGAGAGAACAGAAACAGAAAACTGATAATCACTCAACAAGCCAAACAAAGCAAATGCCCCGGAATCTCCATTCTTCTTGCACAGGGACAAAGGCTAATAAGGGATCTGGTGTTTCAAGGCTAGTATTTCATCCCCTGCACAGAAGAGGTCATGAGCCGAACTACGTGCACCATGTGAAAACACGGCATTTGCACCAAGGCTGGCCTTCCCCTCTATCCGCTGCCCTCTCTCTGGGTCAGGCCTGGGCTATGTCTGGCCTTCATCACTGCAGGAGCCTCGGAAATGTCCTCTCTGACAAGTCATTGAGTGCAGCCAGGGAAGTGTCAGATCAATGCTGATACGTCAGGTCAAGTCAGGCAGCAATATTTCTCTGTGTCTTACAGGAAAAGTCCGAGGTCTTTAGCTGCACCCTAGATCTGCAGTAATCCAGACCTCGGCCTGGCCAGCTGGTTGACCATTTTCCTGTCCATGAGTCCTCATTCTACTCATCGGTCTGTCTATTCAGTGTACCCTAAGTGTGCATTATACATTCATGCCTGAAACTACCATCCCTTTTTTCTCCTCTTCCACATGTCTCTATGCCCTTCCCAAACCTTCAGACCTTCAGATCTAGCTTGGTGCTTTTCCTTGAGCATCCTAGCTCACATCCTAGTGAGGCCGCTCCCGGGGCTGCCGCTGCTGGCACAGATAGGTGGGGCTCATAGCACATCCCTACACCAGGTGCTGTGCTAGGCGTTTGTGGATTCTTTCATTGTATCTACACAACAATCCTGTGTGGTAGGTGTTGATATCTCCGTGACAAGTGGTAGAACCCCCAACGCAAACTGGATTCACACATGAAAAGGTGATTATTTCATTTAAATGAAAAGTCTAGGGAATGACGTGGCTCTAGTGATGCAGCGAGAACTTTTTCCGTCTCTCAGCTCAGCTTCCACAGAGCAACTCCTTTCTAGGTTTAGAGAGAGGCTGCAGAAGCTTCCAGCTCTCATCTCTATCACCTGGGCAGCAGAAGGCAGCCTGACTCTTTCCCAGGCTTCTCAGCAAAGTCTCATTCTGTCTCCGTGGTTATGAACAGATCATTTGGCCATCTCTGGGTCAATCATTGTGACCAGAGGAATAGGATTGGTGATCGGCTTTGCCCAGTTTCGTGGGTCCTGCTCCCTCAAAGGACCCACGCTAACACGGGGGAAAGAAGTGGTTCTGTCAAGAGAACTAGAGTTGCTGGAAAACTGCAAACCACACATGTCCTGTTGGTGTCCATGAAACATTTTGACAGTAAAAGAATTTCTGCACGCTAAAAATAAAATGGGTTCTGCTTGTCTTGACAGCGTGGGGAATATCTTCAATAAGTTTGAAGGAGCGAGAACCAACTGGAGGTTGGCCACCAGCAAGTATTTTCTGGAGTTGTCTTCAGTTGAACCAGAAGATGAAACATGAACTCCGTTTCCAAATCAACTTATAAAGCGTCATCTAAAGCCTTCTAAAATGAGATTATATTTTAATGTGGGAACTAGTGCAAAAATGTACTTAAAGTTTGGTCATTTTCTTCAAAGAATTATCTGACTGGCAATCTATGTGAGATCATTTCCGTTCATCCCAGACTACTGTGATATGGGGTATCAGAGTTCCTGCTGAGTATGTCTTTTCTTGGAGAGCTTGGCAACTTAGCATAGGGCAATTGTAAAGCAAACTTGCATGCCTCGGGCTTTGCTGGAGACTGTGACTATGAGCTGGCAGTTGTTTCTTTTCTTGTGTGTGCTTCAGCTTCCAACTCACTCAGCACTTTTTGCAGGTCTTGAGTCAGTTTTTATCACACTGAACAATTTCTCATATTGGTTTTGCAAATTGCTCTTCAAAACTAATAGTAAATTGACCTCTACAAGAAAGCACACGAACTAATTCACATGTCCATGGGCCGGGCTCCGACTGAATTATTGCAGAAATGCAAAAGAAGTTTTTTATATCATAATTGTATCACTAATAGCATGGTGTCACGCCCTGGACTAAGCTCTTTGTATGATCTCACCTCTTTTATACAGGTGCTTTCTGAGGTGCGTACCTAACTTGGCTCCACCTAACAGATGAAGGAACTGAACTTAGGAGAGATTGTCAGTTACCCAAGGCCACGAGGTTAATATTCAGACCTAGACTGTTTAGTTTCTGGATCCTTAACAAACGTTCTAAAACAATGAGTTATCAGGCTTTTGAGACAATGAATACACACGAAAACAATAACATCAATAGAATGGGGAGAATAATGGGGAAGGAAAGGAGCACTTTGATTATTCATGCACTGGTACAGTGAGGCGTATTTTCCCCCCATCTCAGGAGAATACGGTACTTCATGCTTTTAGACTGAGTTAATTGCAGATATTTAGTTAGGTGGTTGCAAGGGTATCATATTCTCAAAATGGCAAGTTCTCAGAAGGTTGACTTCTTTTCAGTTTTTGCCCTCTGTGGCCCATGCAGTGAATGCCTAACCTCTCCTCTCCACTCCAGAGGAGATAAAAGAGGAGGTAAAATCTGCAGGTGTTGGCTTAAGAGGCAGGAATGTTTATTTCATACCTTAGGTGGCCACAGCCTCTTCTCCCTGTACCTACCTGCAGCCCCGAATTCAGACCACCAAGTGGATGGGGTGTGGGTAAAGATAGTCAGGAAGCTTGTCACAGCTGGGCCTGTTTTTTATATTTTTAGGAAACAAGGTAGCTTCAGAAAGGACCCTGGAGGTCTGGGAGACCCTCTTGCTCAGTTCAGGGCACTCTTCCTCCCCTAGAATCCTAACAGGCAGTGGTATCCTTGGTCTGTATCCTCCCAGAGACAAACAGTTCACTATCTTGAAGAATTAACCTTGAGCCTACAAAGTTCTCATGTCCCATGAATCACTTCTGCCTCAGCATTTTCAGAATGAAGAACAATAAGGACGGGTACCTTCCCTCATACTCCAGACCTTTTAGTGACCCTAAGCTGTGTTCTCAGTTATCTGACCTCCACAACGCAGGGAGGAGAAGGTATCTTGGATAGTTGAAAGGCAACTGGGTGTGGTTTGTTTATCTCTGGCATTCACAAGCCGGGCGGCCAGTGCCTTCACCTGCTCTGTGGACACAGCCCTCAAAGCCTCTTGGTTCGCAAAGGAAAGGCAGTCTCTCTTTCAGTGTTTTTGTTTGTTTGCTCCTTAGCGTGAGAAATGAAAATAAAGCCCTCCTTTTTCAGTTGAGTATTAACCCACTTCCCCTTTCCTTTTCCCCATCATGCTTTTATTCTGTCCTTCTCTGACCATCACTCAGTCTCTCTCTTCGGAGGGATCCTTCCGTTTTTGCTTCTCTTTCACTCTCCTTGTCTCTTTCCTCTTCTTTGTACCTGTCTCTTTCCACATACTACATTCCGTATTACTTATCGTGCAGGTCTAGATGGAATGTGTGCCTTGTTGCTAGAGTAATGGCAGTGCCAATTATTCATCCCAAAATGACTGAGCTTAAGCCATTAGGAGTGGAATCCACAGATTGAGTCACCAACACTTAGGCAAGCGTTGAGGAGATGGAATGGTGGTAAATTCCGGGATGCTTTTAGGTGGCAAAGGGAGGACTCCCCAAACTAGTGCCACCTAGCGGTTTGCTAGAGTATGGTCTGCAGCCCAGCTCATCGACCGCACAGAGGAAGGTGATGTTTGGTTTTGTAAATACATTGTTCTGCCATGGCGTGGCAGTCCCTGTGCCCTGCAAAGCGCTTTGTCATGATCTTGTTTAATCCTCACATACTGTAATCTCCCTAGAGTGAGGCACCGGGGATGAAGTAATGAGTGGGACTGGGATTCTAACCCTCGCTCCAAAGTTATTAATAGTACTCTTTCCAAAACACACACGAAGGAAACTAGAAAGCTACAGAGATGCAGTTTGTACAATCTGGACACCAGAATTTAGTAGGAATAATACTTTTTCATCATTTTGAGTAGATGCAAAGATGTTCAGAAATGATGTAAGAGAAAGGTTTCATAAATTTAAAGTTGGACAGCATGTTTTAGATAGATGGACTTCTATTTCCACAGTTAAAATTGACAAAATGTATAAGATCCACATCTGTTTATAATAAATACAGTATCTCCCTAATTCTTCATTTTTTAAGTGGAAAGAGTGTCACATTTCCGGTCCCAGAATTGTGTTTTTTTTTTTTTTTTTTTGAGAGATGGAGTCTCACTCTATTGCCCAGGTTGGAGTGCAGTGGCACGATGTTGGCTCACTGCAACCTCTCCCTCCCAGATTCAAGCGATTCTCCTGCCTCAGCCTCCTGAGTAGCTGGGATTACAGGGGCCCGCCACCATGCCCAGCTAATTTTTTTGTATTTTCAGTAGAGATGGGGTTCTGCCATCTTGGCCAGGCTGGTCTTGAACTCCTGACCTCATGTGATCCACCTGCCTTGGCCTCCCAAAGTGCTGGGATTACAGGTATAAGCCACCGCGCCCAGCTGTGTTCAGCGTTTTTTTCCATCAACGGTGAAAAGAAAATACCACCTCCACCACTGTGGTTTTTGAGATTATTAAAGTCAATTAAATGTCAACATTTACCATAAAATAACCAAAAAAAAAGGCTGCTTTAGATGAAATAGCATTGAAGTTTATTAAACTTAGACAACAGAAGTCTCTTATGTAAATCCACATAAACAAAACCAGAGGTTCCTTCGGAAGACCCTCACCCGGATGTGCAGGTGGAGTCTAGTGGTTTTCGAACTAAATGTGAGAATCACTGGGCCAGAGGCCTGGCCTGAGTGCAAGAAAGAGGTTAAGAACGGATTCTATGAACTTCCAGGTTGCCATGAAGGTCTCTCAAAACGTTTTGCCTCAGGGCCTATCTCTCTGTGGTCCTGAGGAGAAGTAGCCTTTTGCGCAGCTGCCAACCAGGGCCTGGTTGGCAGAAAGGGTTCTTTCTCCCATCTAGCCTCACAGGGGCCCTGCCAGAGCCCACAGGACATATTTATGGCTGTCCTCTTTCCTGCTATGAGGGGAAGAGAAGTCTTCCTCTTTGTGCTTGTGTTGATAGCCTAGCACTCTGGACCCAGCACTTGGCTTTACTTGGAAAGAAAATTTATCTGTTGGTCATGTGAAAAATTCCTTCTAGATGGACATCACTGGGGCTCTGGTTTTCTGGGACTCCCTACCTGAGTGAAGAGAGAGGTCACTTCTCTTCTACCGAAGTAGAAAACACTTTGATATGTAATGAAATGGAGGTTACAGGGCAACTTCCTTTTTCTAAATCCCAGTGAAATTCAGTCCTGGTTTACTGATAATCCCATAATGCTTCATTTCAGATTAACTGACACTTGAAATGATGCTTAGAGAGAAGTTGAGAGAAAAAGATTAACAGAGACAAACAGACAATGACAGAGAGAAAACCCAAAGACAGTAACTCAGCTGACTCATGAGTTCAGCTGAGTTATTATTTTTAATGTCTTTTGCAGGAACAAACATCAAGAAAATGTTTTGCACCTCCTTCAATTTTCCAGGCAATGATTGCTAAGTGTCCATGTTGAAAATTCACTGAGATGGGTTCATCTACTTGGTCACCTGGTGCATCAGCAACTGATTAATAAATCCTTGAGCAACTCTTTGGTAAATCCTCCATGTAAGGAAAAGGTAAGAGAGAGAAAGAAAGAGAAAGGGAAGAGGGAATAGAGAGAGAAGGGAGAGATGGGGAGAATGTGGAGGGAGAGAAGTGAGAGAGTGGTAGGTTGGAGGAAGAAAGAGAAGGGGAAATGCAGAGAAAAAGGAAGATAAGATAAAAGTGAGGAAGGGGAAAAAGACAGAAAGAGATGCTGAGAAAGAAGACAAGATGAAAGGAAACAAAGAGAACCAAGAATACCATGATATCCATCTTTCCAGCTGTCTCCCTGAGCAAACTTGCTTGCAGCAGCCCCTGGCAAGGCCCTGGTGCCCCAGTTGCATGTTAATGAAGTCAGAGTGGCCAGGAGTCTCTGTGCTCTGGAGGGCTGAGCTGTCTCTGATTTCAGAGCCTGGCTGGCCAGGCCTGGCCACTGGGGGCCACTAGGAGCAGACATGTCGCTTAGCACCTGCTGCATGGCCTTCTCTTATTCTCTCTGGGTCTGACACGCCCTCATGGGCTGCAGGATGGACAGTTCATGGGAAGGCCGTGAGAAATCCCACAGGAAAGTAGGAGTGGGTCTTGGGTTTCCAGCTAAACTGTCAATGTCATGAGAACCTCGGTAGGAGTGTTGGATGTCTAGCCCTTGGGAGGACAAAAAAGAGGGGAAAATACAATTACAAGGCTGACCAAAGAGAAGCTTCAGGGCTTTGCTATCTCTGTTTTCTCCCAGTGAATAAGAACTCTTTTCCCCTTTCATTTGCTTTGTCAAAATTGAGGACAGATGCTGCTCCGTGGTGATTCATGTGGAAACAAGAACTTTTCTCTTCTTTCTTCCCACGCTGCCCCTTGGCCACCACAATTTACAAGAAAGGTTGGCTCAAGCCTTTTAAAAGTTTAATAGAAACCCAAAGTTGACTATGAATCAGAGAAAACAAAAGACATTAAAAAGGAGAGAGGTTAAAGAAGAGAGAGAGAGATTTTTTTAAAGGGTCAGGAGACACAGAGTATTTACATTTCAGGTACTGGCTTTAGCCACACAGCAAATAACATGAAAACAGAGAGAGGCCAATTTTTTTTCACCTCTTTCTCTTTTGTGCACTAAATCCCCAGCAACTATCTCATCAGAATCCTAACATTTCCAAGCTGAAAAGATCCTCAGAGATCATGTATTCATTTTAAGCTTCTCATTTTCAGGATATAAAGCATGAGGCCAGGGAGTTAAATCCATTGTCCCAGGCTGAGCAGCTTTTCCATAATATTGGCAGCTGAGTGGGACACTCCTTGAGTTGCACAGACCCAGGCAGCTGAACGGGTCAGTGGAGCAATGACAATGGTGTTGAATTCCCGCAGAGACCACTTTCTGCATTTGGATACACAGGGAAGAAGGGAGGGTATGGCCTAGTCACATGAGCTTTTCTCTGAGTAGCAGAACAGTGTGGGAATCTGCCTGTACTTTTTTAGTTCAGCCATATTATTTTACCCAACACTATATCAGGTGCTAATGGAGGTACAAAAAGAAAGAGAGGTATTCCATGGTCTGTAGATCCCTCCGTGGCAATGGAGACACTAGCACCACTTTCTCCACCATTGATCTCGAGGAAGTTGTCTAATATTTCTGGCCTCAGTTTCCTCATCTGTAAATTGAACTCTGGAATTCCTATTTGGGCAGTATTTCTGTAAGTTGACATTAATCCAGAGCATAGCATTATAATTGTCACATAAATATTAAGCATTTAATCTTGGTGCCAGTTACTTTTCTTAGACAATGTTGTAAGACCTGTTTTTGTTTCCTGGGCAATAAATGCCTGTTGAATGAAGAAATGAATGAATTTTTAAATTCCTAATGCTGAGTCATTCCAAATTGTTCTCCAGTGTTTGCTTTCAGTGACCTTGAATATAACTAGTATTCTTTCTGCTTTTAGTGTTTTCTCACAAATAAGTTTGACAGATGACAAAAATTCTTTTTTTTTTTTTGGCAGCGTCTCGCTGTTGCCCTGGCTGGAGTGCAGTGACGTGATCTCAGCTCACTGCAACCTCTGCCTCCAGAGTTCAAACGATTCTCCTGCCTCAGTCTCCTGAGTAGCTGGGATTATAGGTACATATCACCAAGCCCTATTCATTCTTTTTTTTTTTTTTTTTTTGGTAGAGATGGGGTTCACCATGTTGGCCAGGCTCGTCTCGAACTCCTGACCTCAAGTGATCCGCCCACCTCAGCCTCTCAAAGTACTGGGATTACAGGCGTGAGCCACCGTGCCCAGCCAACAAAAATTCTTATAAAATGAGAATTGGATAAAGGTCAGTCAGCCTCCACTGGCTCCCATCTCCCTGGGAGTAAAAGCCAAAGTCATGACAATGCCTACAAGGCCACACAGGATCTGTGTGGCTATCACTCTGACCCCACTGCCTGCTGCTCTTCCCCTCCACTCTCCCTAATCAAGTCACTCTCCTACTTGCTCTGCCTTGGACACCCCAGGCAGGCCTCTATCCCAGGGCCTTTGCACTTGCTCTTCCCCCAGCCGGGAATTCTAGTCCCCCATGTAATCTTCTCCCTCACCTTTGCATCTCAGTAATTCCTCTCATGAACATCAGATTTAAAATGGTTCCTCCTTACCCGCTGCCCCAGCACTTTGTTTGCAGCTGCAGTTCTCATCTCCACCTGCTATACCATGTAATTGACTTATTATCTTGTTGATTGTCTGTCCCCTCTCTCCTGGAGTGTAAGTTCCATGGGGGCAGATAATTTTGTCCATTTTGTCACGGCCATTTCCCCAGTACCCAGCACAGTATTTAGCAGACAGTAGACGTTCAATGTGTTTGTTAAATTAGTAAATCTTGTAATTATGCACTGCTTTATTTCTCACTCAAAACCTTAAAAAGTCAAATAAAGAAAGAGAAAAGGAAAGAAGGCTGGTTCCCATTAATTAAATGGTTCCTATGTGCTCGTTGTAAGTACTTTACACGTATTTATTCATTTATTGCTCAACAGTTGTATGAATGAAAGCCTGTGAGTTCCATCTCCTTGGCTGTTTCCTCTGAACACTGGCAGACTCCTGGGCCTCTTCTCTTTGGTAATTATACTCACTTTCTAGGGGATCTCATCCG
The DNA here is from genome assembly GCF_000951045.1 of Mandrillus leucophaeus. NCBI lineage: Eukaryota > Metazoa > Chordata > Mammalia > Primates > Cercopithecidae > Mandrillus > Mandrillus leucophaeus. The sequence continues at coordinate 3,201,961 of NW_012101209.1, read as the reverse complement.
GGCTTGTAGCCTTAAATGTCATCTATGATTACCAAATGGATCTCAAACTTAGTATGTCTAAAATCAAACCCTTCAACTACACCCCCTCACCACTAAATTGTCTCCCTCTCAAAAATGGGTAACCCCATTCTTCCAGTTATTCAGGCTGAAAACATGGGAGTCATTCTTGATTCCTCTCTTCTCTGCCCCCACACCTAGGGTTGTCAGATTTATCAAATAAAAGTAGAAAACAGGTGCTTCATTTTATCTGGCATCCCTGCCCACATTCAGTCAATCAGAAAGTTCTCTGTATCTCCAAAATACAACCTGAATGCAACCACTTTTACCACTACCACGTCCACCCTAACATTATTTCAAGAGGCTTCCAACTGATCTCTTTGCTCCTACCTTTGTCCTTGATGTCTATCTTCTGATATCAGCTGGGGCAATCCTTTTAAAAGAAAAGTTAAATCATATTTCTCCTCTGCTCAGAACCCTCTGGTAGACTTTCATGTGGCTAAGTTAAAATTCAAAGTCCTTCTTTCCACAGCCTATGCAGCCATCACCATTGCCCTACCTCTGTCTTCCTCTCTGATTTCATCACCTGCCTCCTTCTTCACTTGGTGCATCAGCAACGCGGGCCTTCTTACCGCTTCTTGAATACAACCACTCCATACCACAGGGCCTTTGTACACACTTCGCTCTTCCCTCTATCTGAAACCCTCTTGTCCCAGACATCTTCATGGTTCTTGCCCTCATTTCACTCAAGTCTCTACTCAAACGTTACCTTTCCTGACTACCTTCTTTAAAACAACACTCTCCCAGCCTGGCACAGTGGCTCATACCTGTAATCCCAGCAATTTGGGAGGCTGAGGTGGGCAGATCACTTGAGGTCAGGCGTTCGAGACCAGCCTGGCCAACATGATGAAATCACATTTCTATTAAAAATACAAAAATTCACCAGGTATGGTGGCACGTGCCTGTAATGCCAGCTACTTGGGAGGCTGAGACAGGAGAATCGCTTAATCCTTGGAGGTGGAGGTTGTAGCAAGCCAGAATTGTGCTACTGCACTCCAGCCTCAGCAACAGGGTGAGACTCTGTCTCAAAAACAAAAAACAAAACAAAAAAAAACCCACGCACTCTCCCGTTGACTCTCTTTCTTCCTAGTTTATTTTTTTAATTCTTATTCTTAGCACTTATCGTCCCCATATATATTTATTTGTTTCCAGTCCCAGAATATAACTGTTGGAAGAACAGGGATTTTGTTTTTTATTCACTGCTGTATTCTAGTGCAAATGAATGCTGGCACATAGAAGATGCTCAATAAATATCTGTTGAATGAACGAAACGTCATTGATGGGTTGGAAAACTGAGGCAAAAAGAGCAAATTATCTTACTCCAGGCTCTCTCCCCTGTCAGAGTGCTCTTAATGTGGGATCTCATTTGTTCTTCTTGGCAACTCTGTGAGTTAAGGATGGGCAGGCCTAACCCCATATAACAGATGAGGAAACCGAGGTCCAGACTTCTAAGGTTATTGTCCTCAAAGGAAACCCTAGGCTGTGCCAGAAGCCTGCATTCCTCTTATGTACTTTTTTCACTTTCTTCAACCCTCAAACATGTGTTTTAGGTCTCATATTTTTAAAATTATATTCTCAAACCACTCCCTTTATGTCAAAGATGAAGTCACCTGGGTCTAATACATTTGTGCCACCAGAGGAACGAGGGAAATGCATGTCCTTTTTGCTCCAAATAACCTGAAATCCCTTCTCCCTATTCTGGGATTCCTCAGGCCTCAGATAATGAATCGATATGACTGGTGGAGAATCTTTGGTAATGTTAGCATTTACCTAGTGAAAGCAGAAACCGCTATCCAAAAAGACATGCTAAGATTCTTTCTAGGTTAGCAAGTTCATAATCTATTTGCTGTTTACTTGTTCATTGTATTAAACATTTATTGTGTCTACCAGGTAGCGTGAGCAACCATTAGTGTGCCCAGGACTGAGGGATGCAAGACTTCCAATGCTAAAACCTCAAAAGTTTCAGGCAAACCAGAATGAGATGATTATCCTAATAGTCTGTGCTTTTTGGGTTTTTACTTTTTTTTTTTTTTAAATGCTATTGTGTTAGACTGAACAATGGCCCTCTAAAATGCCCACGTTGTAACCTCTGAAAACTGTGAACACATTATCTTCTATGGCAAAAGGGACTATGGAGATAAGTTAAGGATCCTGAGATGAGATTATCCTGCATTATCTTGGTGGACTCAATGTGATCACAGGGAACCTTAGAGTCAAAGACAGAAAGCAATGGGATGATGGAGGCAGGTAGAGGGAAGACAATGGCTATGGAACAGAGGTTGGAGTGATGATGCGTTTTGACGATGGAGGAAGAGGCCACAGCCCAAGGAATGTGGGCCCGTGTAGAAGCTGGAAAAAGCAAGAAAACAGGTTCTCCTCTGCAGCCTGAAGGAGGAATGGAGCCTTGCCAACACCTTGATTTTAGGATTCTGACTTCCAAAAATGTGAGAAAATTAACTCATGATATAACCTAGCAACATCTCACTGTATCCCTCGGACTTCTGTGCTTTTAAGGAAGGACCCATGTGATTAAATTGGGCATACCAAATAATCCAGGATAATCTCCCTATTTTAACGTCAGCTGATTAACTACCGTAACTCCATCCTCAAACTCAATTCCCCTTTGCCATGTAAGGTAACATCTTCATGGGTCTTGGCAATTAGAAAATGAAAATGTAGACATCTTGGGGGCCATTATTACCCTCATACCCAGCAATCCTAAGCAAGTGCTATTTGTCCAAAAAAGAGGAAATTTATGTTCAAATGAAAACACACCTGTGAATATTTATAGCATCATTATGTGGTATTGTCAAAAACTGGAAACAACCCAAATGTGCATCCATTGGAGAATATATTTTTTAAAAAAACTTTATCTATACATGGAATACTACTTTGCTAAATATGAATAACTATTGATATATGCAGCAACATGGATGACTCTCGTGCATTATGCTGAGTGAAAGAAGCAAGACTCAAAGGCTATGTAACATATGATTCCATTTAGATGATATTCTGAAAAAGTAAGACTATATAGACAGCAAATAGATCAGGTTGCTACAAAGGGACTTGAGGGAACATTTAGGGACAATGGAAATTTTCTACATCTTGATTGTGGTGATGGGTTCATGACTGTATGAGTTTGTCAAAACCCATAGAACTGTGTAGTAAAAATACAGAAGGAATTCCAATTAATGAATGTAGAAGAAATGGGGGAAATAAAGAAATCACCTTTAGAACACCAGTATAATAATTAACACATTAAATATTAAAATTTGTGGGCAAAACTTAAAAAAAAAAAAAAAACAGGAGAGTTGCATAGCCTCAAAGTGTCTCCTTCATGATAGTTTTAGTTAGTGTGGTAGTTTTAACACGTCACAGTTATTTTTATAGACAGATACTTCTTCCTCCAAAACGTGAGACTTTATTTCCTTGCCCTTGAGTGTGGGCTGGACTTAGTGATTTGTTGACTAATACATATGGAAAGGGAAAAATGTAACTTTGCACCGGAGAAACCTGGCAGAAACCACCTTGACCAAGTGATCAAGGTTAATATGACCAGTGATAACTCCTGGTGATATCATGTGCCCCCGAAAGGATGCAGGGAGAAGGGCACATACCTCTGTGGTATTCTTCCTCCAAATCCATGACCTCAGCTTGATCATAAGAAAATATCAGACATACCTGAGGGACATTCTACAAAACACCTGAATAGTGCTCTTTCAAAGTGCCAAGATCTTGAAAAACAAGGAAAAAACCCAGAATTTTTCACAGATTGGAGAAGTCTAAGGAGACATGTCGAGTAAATACAAATATGATTTCCTAATTTGGATCTTTGAACAAGGGACATTGGTGGAAAAACTGGCAAAATCCAAAGGAAGTCTATAGTATAGTTATTAAAATGCCAATGCCGATTTCTTAGTTTTGATAAATGTACCACAGTTAAGGTAAAATGTTAACATTAGGGGAAGCTAAAGAAGAATAGACAGGAACTCTATGTGCTATCTTTACAACTCTTTTGTAAATCTAAAACAATTTCAAAATTTAAAAAATTTTGAAATATAAACAAGTAAACATTTAAAAAATGTCACCAGGTGATTCTGATGAGCCAGTAGGATTAAGAAGCCCTAGGGAAAAGCAGAAATCTGAGCTGAGTCACAGAGTGATAAAATACCATTAGCCATTTGAGGGAATTGATGACAAGTTAGTTACCGTAACTGTTTTCTATAGCAAACATAATAAGGGATGGTGGAAAACGAGGAAAGAGAGGTACCTGGGTCCGATTATGCAGTCTTTTATACCACACAGGATAAGAGCTTAGTCTCTTACACTATTGGCCTTGAGATGCCATTACAATTTTTAAAGCAGGGTGTAGCTGTGTTACTGGAAAGGGGTCTCAATCCAGACCCTAAGAGAGGGTTCTTGGATCTCATGCAAGAAAGAATTCAGGGCAAGTCCACAGACTAAAGTGAAAGCAACTTGATTAGGAAAGTAAAACAATAAAAGAATGGCTACTCCATAGACAGAGACAAGGGCTGCTGGTTGCCTATGTTTATGGTTATTTCTTGATTATTTGCTAAACAAGGGGTGGATTATTCATGCCTCCCCTTTTCAGACCATATAGGGTAACTTCCTGATGTTGCCATGGCATTTGTAAACTGTCATGGCACTGGTGGGAGTGTAGCAGTGAGAATGACCAGAAGTTACTCTTGCCACCATCTTGGTTTGGGCGGGTTTTAACTGACTTCTCTACTGTACCCTGTTTCATCAGCAAGGTCTTTATGACCTGTATGTTGTGCAGAACTCCTGTGTCATCCTGTGACTTAGAATATCTTAACTGTCTGAAAATACAGCCCAGTAGGTCTCAGCCTCGTTTTTACCCAGTCCTTATTCAAGATGGAGTTGCTCTGGTTCAAATACCTCTGACAATTAGATCTCATACTTGGTGTTAACAATACCAATCACTTAAAAATTGCAAATTTATTTTTTGAAGGATGTGAACTTAAGTGTGGATGCCATAAGAAAAATATTTTAGAAAATATTCATGTGCTTTGCTTTGTGTGTTTCTGCATTATGCCACGTTCTCCCTAGTTAGGTAGGTATTGTGGGCAGGGACTGGGAAGAATTAGGATTGTCATAGCAGAAGTGCAAGGGGGAAGAGTTAAGGATAAGCTTCGAATATGCGAAGTAGGATTTTGCAGGAAGTAATCTGCAAGCAAGGCTGAGCCAAGCCCATGGAATAGACCAATGAGTTTATTGTAAAGAAACTCCAGATTGAAAAGGAAGAAACCAGACAAGTTCAGCCTCTAGCCCCAGGGGGGCCTTTCACTAGCTAACATTTTAAATTTTTCCAAAAGCGGGTTTTTATCAGAGGTGTGATCTTCCTCTGAGTGAGTCTTCAGGACAATGTTCTTGGGGAGAGAGATGGGCAGGATTATTCAGTCAATGACTATGTGCTCTGGTTGCCTGGAATGGGTGGACTGGAACCAGAAGGACTCAGCTTCTCAAAGGATCAAGTCTCCCCTCACCCTTGCAGCTTGAATCCTGTTTCTTAAAGGGTTGCCAGGAGCTTACAGTTGACAGGGTCAGACAATTTCTTGCACAGGTGGTGTGGAACATGTTTGCGTGCCTGGTCCTTGTGTGCTCAGAGCTTATTAACTACAAACAAGATTGTCATCGTATCTGCAGCTTTAGAAAAGAGACTAGCAGGGGAACAGAGACTCTCTTAAAACTGAGCTCTCCGTCCAGCTGCATTTCCCTGGTTCTGTTTACTTATTAAATATATCCATCAATGGAAAGCTAGTTAACTGAATTTTGGAACAAATATACATACAATAGCATACTGTGCAGTCATTACAAATGATGATGAGGATGTATAATTTTCACATTAAAAGATATAAATAAATATCTTGAAGGAAAGGAAATTAGTTAAATTCAGGATGAGTATGCTCTAGTTCATAAAAATAATACTTTGTAAATTTGTACATGAGACTGTGTGCTACATATATGCACAGAAAACTATACAAAAGGCTATTCAATAATTTAACATCTTTTATCACTTAGAGATGATGTTTTAGTTAATTTTTACTTTTACTTTTGTGCTTTCTGTATTACTTTTTAAATTTTAATCTTACATTCTAATTGCATTATCAAAGACATAAGGAATTTTTTTCACTGTGAAATAAAGTATTTATGACGTTCCACAAAGTGCACTCTGAACATTGCTCACATCATTTAAGTATCATTTCAAATAACTATTAACATTTAAAAAAATGAAATTTAAAATTAAATAAATTTAAAATAAATAGTTAAAAATTGTATTTTATATGTGTCTGTGCTGTAGTTTATATAAGATTTATCGAGGCGAGAGGATCGCTTGAGCCCAGGAGTTTGAGCCCAGCCTGGGCAACATGGCGAAACCCATCTCTACAAAAAATACAAAAATTAGCTGGGCATGGTGGCAGATGCCTGTAGTAAAGATTTATCTTACGTTGGGCATTTGGGTGATTTCAAGCTTTTGATAAATTAATGGATGAATATTTTATATATAAATTATTGAATGTCTGACTAGTTCATTAGGATGTAGATAAAAATTTCCTAAAGTAAAATAAATTTAAACAAATATGGCCAAATTTCCCTACCTAATAACTACAAGGTCTTAATCTAGTTATATTTGTGTATTATTGTTCTAAAAAAATCATTGTTCTTTGATAATTAAAAAGAAACAATCTTGTTTTCATTTAGATTTGTTTAGTTCCTAGGGAGGGTGGACATAATAATGTTATTTACTATTTTCATAAAATATTAAATTTATGAATTATGTTTTCCTAGGCTTTGTTAATTTAAATTTAAATTGAGGGAAGGGAATCTTTCTATAATAAGGCCATGAACTCACTTCTATAAATATTTGTAAATATTTACTCATTTTTGTATTTTTATTTTTATACTGTTGGTTGTGGTTTTAATATATATATACAGATGTAATAAATGCTTTATGTAGCCAAATCTATTACAAATTTTTCTTTTGTAATATTGTATTGATTTGTATGCCTGAAAAGTCACTTCCCCATCCCAGACTCAGTCAGCTACTTATTCTTCCTTATTTTATAGCTTAATCATTTACATCTAATTCTTTAGTTCATTTGGAATTTATGTTGATGTATGATATGGGATGAAGATCTAAATTACTTTCTCCCAAATGGTTAACCACCTATTAAGATACTAAATTATTACATCTACTAAGGCCTGGTACCTAATTGTTGGGTCAGTTAGAGGGTTTTTCCAGAATAATTTGAAGCAGTTTACAGTTCATTGCCTGTTAGAAAAAGCATCTAGAAAAACTAAAACCTCTGGCGACAATTAGTCCCCACACCTTTCCTGGTTTTGCACCTGTATTACCTTCCTGTTCCTGGCGGCAGTGAGCTCCTGACCAACCCCGTCCTCCTCCAAGTGCATTGCAGTCCATTGCAGCCCTGGAGCAGAAGCAGAAAGGCAGGTATTGATTCGGGGTGAAACAACCAGGGCTACCTCCTAGAGCTGTCCCTGTGCAATGGAGAGATAACCGACAGTTGCTCAACAACGAAGGCTCCAATCTCTGGGGTCTCGGGATACGTGGAAACCTCTTCTTCAACCTGGGACAGCCTCTTAGACAAAGGCTAATAAAACTTCTCCTGGTGTGTGACAGATAGTTGACTAATGTGTTTCCTGCCTGGGCAGTTGCAATTGGCAGCTGATTCTATGAAAAGCTTTCATGAATCGTTTTGGAAAGCATGCATGTTGAGGAGCAGGGAGATGAGTCAGGCATCTCTCTGCCTAGCAGCCCAGCCCCCTTAACCCAGATGTCCACTAATTATTTTCATACTTAAATGATTTACTACATTTAAATCAGTCCTTTAGAGAAGTTCTCATACTTGCTGATGCAATGAGTATGCAATAAATTTTAATGTATATAAACTGTATAAAGCATCTGACAATGCTTTGCTTCCCTATTCATAAACGTGGATAGTTTTAACTGGTATTTTATGCCTTAAAGATAAGTCCCTTTTTTCCTTTTTTTCTTTTTTCTCTTTTCTTTTTTCTTTTTTTTGAGACAGTGTCTTCCTCTGTTGCCCAGGCTGTAGTGCAATGGCGCGATCTCGGCTGACTGCAACCTCCGCCTCCCGGGTTCAAGCGATTCTCCTGCCTCAGCCCTTTCCAAGTGGCTGGGACTACAGGTATCTGCCACTATACCTGGCTAATTTTTGTAGTTTTAGTAGAGATGGGGTTTCACCATGTTGGCCAGGCTGGTCTCAAACTCCTGACCTCAACCGATCCACCCGCCGCAGCCTCCCAAAAAAGGTAAGTACATTTTAATTCTTGTAGCCACCATAAATGCCCTTAAAGCTAATTACACCGCAGAGGAAAAGAGAAGAGTTTCAAAATTCTAAATGATAATACTTTACTTTTTGTAGCCCTCTCTTACCCAAAATAACTCTTCAACATAAACTTTCCCAAAACTTATTTTTTTGTGAAAAAATGTGTGTCCTGTTCTAATGCAGGTCTTCATGTGTCTCCAATAACTGTATCCCATTCCAGAATATGTTACTGAAAATAACCCACTAGCAAGGTGGCAGTGTTATTTCAACAGGATCTCCCACACTTTATGGCTACTTTTATTCTGAATATAGTGCAATTTCTCCTTAGGAATTAATCTTTTTTATTTTTGGAGACAGAGTCTCACTATGTTGCCCAGACTGGAGGGCAATGGTGCAATCTTGGCTCACTACAACCTCTGCCTCCCAGGTTCAAGTGATTCTCCTGCCTCACCCTCCCGAGTAGTTGGGATTACAGGCACCTGCTGGCTAATTTTTGTATTTTTAGTAGAGATGGGGTTTCACCATGTTGGCCAGGCTGGTCTCGAACTCCTGACCTCAGGTGACCCACCCGCCTCGGCCTCCCAAAGTCTAGCATTACAGGTGTGAGCCAACACGCCCAGCAGAATTAATATTTTAATAGAATTTCTTCTGTACTATTCAGCAAAATAATCTCACTCAGTTCCAACCTACCCTCTATAAGTGTGTTTTGTGCATTTCTGAATATTCTATTCTAATGTGCTCTCTAGTCACAAATAAGCAGCTGAGTCAACTTGCCCTTGGGGCTGTTGCATCCAGATTTTAATCTACACACATAATTGTGTGACACTTTATTCATCTGGCTGTGCAGTGACTCAAGTGTGTCTCTAAAGGGGCAGAAAACTGAAAAGCTAACAGGCTATCCTGACATCTCAGATCAATGGTTTTTCTTCCTTCCTATCACCAGATTTTGAGAAACTTACCTCAGTTAGAAAAGTTGCTGCAGCTATTCCCTCCAGCAATATGTTCCGTTCTCCATTGCTCCTAATTAGTGTTCATCTTGGCCTTTTTTTCCTACTCTAGCTCAAGATGCATCTCCTTGACTCCATCCACCCCATCCAATACATGTGTCACTGCCTCTGCTCCTGAGCCTGGCTGTGTGTCAACCCATTATAGGCTGGCTCAACCAAGCTCAATCCAGGCACTGCTAAAGAGGCCAGAAACGATGCCAATGGACATGCTGTCAATGCTACAAGGTATGTCAGAGCTAGATTTGTATTCATTTTTTAAAAATAGATATTACATTTCTTTTCTATTATTTAAGAAAGAAAGAAAACTTAAAGTGCTTCCCAAACAAAATGTATACCCCAGTGTTTATTAAAGTCAAATCCATAACAAAGCTACACAGCTAAACTTGTATCATATTTATTTTCTTGATCCGGGGGGAGTATTGCATTAGAACCTGTTGTTCTGGTCGACAATAACCAGAATGCCTAGTTCTTTATTCCATGACATTTAGGACCATGGACATATTCCTATGAATGGGTTGGAGTACTCCTGCATGAAGTATGGTCTACAGATTGGTGCTAGTCCACCAAGAAATTAGTACAGAAATTGGGAGAGCATACCCAGTGTTGGCAAGGATGTGAAGCAACTGGAACCCTTATACATTGCAGGTGGGAATGCAAATTGGTACAGCCACTTTGGAAACAGCATGGTAGATTCTTAGTTATGAAACTTTATGCACTTACCATACAACCCAACAATCCAACTTCAAGGTAGTTACTCAAGAGAAACAACCACACATGTCCATACAAAGACTTGTATGTAGCAGCATTATTTACAATAGCCAAAAACTGATAACAAGCCAAATTTCTATCAACTGGTGAGTGAATAAACAAATTGTGTATTCATATTACAGAATATCATATAGCAAGAAAGAAGAATGAAATCATTTATACAACAATAGGGATGAATATCAAAGACATTAATTTTAAATGAAAGAAGCGAAACATGAAGATTACATACTGTATGATTCCGTTTACATGAAATTCTACTAAGATAAAACCATAGTGACAGAAATCAGATGTGTGGTTATCTGGTACTAGGGATGAGGGTGAAGGGGATCAACTGCAAAGGGACAAGAGGGTTCTTTTTAGGATGATGAAACTGTTCTGAACCTCAGTGTTGGTGGAGGTTAAATACTGTGTACGATCATCAAAATTCACCAAACAGCACCCTTAAAGTGAGTGGATTTTATTGTATATACATTATACTTAAATAAAAGTAAGGAACAAAAGAAAGAAAGAAGGAAGAGAGGAAGGAAGGAAGAAGGTGGGAGGAAGGGAAGGAGAGAGGAGGAAGGAAAGA